>NC_059073.1:102744934-103039934 GCF_020497125.1 Mauremys mutica
AACAAAACATGAGCTAATTTATGACAATATATATGAACTATTTCCTAGTAGGCATGGAACAGCATTTAATTTTAAAATGTGAATTTTATGCTGGGGTGGTGGGTATAGCAGCTAGTTAGAAAGATTTATAATTAAAATTAATTAATTATTATTTAATTAATTATAATTAAGCTTTTTTCTTTATAGCCCTTCTACTCCCTTCCTTTAATACTTTGATGAATTCAAGTGCTAGAGAAAAGATCTTGACACAAAAATCCAAACAAGAAGAGCAGAGAGATTATAGAGGGAAATTTCTTTGTAAAAAAACAATATATTACTTCAGTAATTAATATTAATGAGTAACATTGTGAGCTAGAATTCAGATTTTGGTTATATAATTTTAAAGTTTTGCTTGTATTAATTTGCTTCTTAAAAGGAATATATTCACGTCAAGAGGAAATGAGGGGCTGTTTTTAATTGCTACTGTTTTTCTGTCTGTTGTAGTGGGTTTTGTTTGTTGGTTGGTTTTTAATTCAATTACAATTACAAAAAGGCTAGAGCTAATTCTTATATTCAGTTACCAAAAGGTATTCTGCACGTAGGATACCATTTGGAATACCTATTGCATAAGGAGCCAAATTTTCAAAAGTGAACCCTACAGTTGCAAGTCTAAATTTGTGTGTAAAATGTTGCTGCTTGTGTTTTTGTGTGTCATAATATATGGATTTGCCTGTCCAAGCTCCATTTTAGACACTGAAGTACCTTGTACAGGTCAATCAGTGTTTTTGTGCACACACTATAGTGACAAGTTTGAGGCCATTTTTGAAATTTAGTCTGAATCATTCCAAGAGCTTGATAATTTTCTCCAGATCGAGAGCGCAGGTATCTCACGTCAGGTATATTTGGTTAGGGGATAAGGAAAAGGAGAGTGCTGCCACCATAGAATCATCCACAGAGTTGATGAGAGTAGGGGACAGAGGGAACAATTGTACTGGGACCCTGAGCTCAGGGGAGCCCCCAAAAACCTCTGTAACATCTGTGTAAATAAAGTGAAATTGGAGAGGGGTAGGACCCAAGTGGACATGATATACCAGGGCCCCAAATTTCTGTTGAGGGGTCAGCTCACAGCTACTATGTGGAATCCCCTCTCTGGGTGCGCCATGGACTTGGAATTCCCATAGGGGTTTTGCCATGCTGGAGGGGGAGGGATAAGAGCTCTTGTTTGTGGCATTCTTCTCTCCATAGACAGTGGATATCCCAGAAAGTATCTCACTTATATTAATGCTGTCAAAGCAACATTAATTCAGGCTCTGTACCTCTCCCAAATAGAATGTTTTGCACAGGTACTAATGTAGATGGCTACTAGGGATAAAAGGAGCCAGAAAAGTAGCCTGTGGGTCTCAGTGGAGTTGGGAGACAGCACCCCCTCTAATCCTTTGAGGAGCCTAAATCCCCTTCCCATTGGGAGAGTTTTAAGGAAACTCTGTTAGATTCCCCACATGCAGTGTCCTGACTCTTCTAATGCTTTCTCCGTGGTATTTCTGTGGGTGGGTACAATTTGGTTCCAAATTAGTAAAGTGACTCATTTGTTTTTAAAGCTATTTTATAATTGCACAGGATCTGTCCAAGGTTAAAGTTATTATTCCATCATGCCCTTCTCAATGGGTCTTACGGGATGAAACTGCCTAGTATGCTAGTACTTACTGTGTAAAAAGGCTACTGTGAAATGATAGATTGTTTTTATAGACAATGGGGCAAAATTTTAGCTGGAATAAAAATACTAAAAAAATGATCATTTACACACTTTTTACAAGTAGTGAGCCTGCCAAATCTCTCTCTAATTGTTCCGGAGGTTTGGAATGAAGAAATATCATTAAAGATGAACAATATGAGTTCTACTGCAATTTCTGTAGTAATCCCCAGACTTGTTTTCTTTATGTCATGAAAGTTTTAGAAACATAAACAGTACTGAATTGCCACTGGTACTGAATAATATGGCTTTTATTGTTGCCTGGGCTCTTCAATATATTCAAGAAAATAATTTAATTCATTTTTATTAAACATAAGGTTACTAAAGAAGACCATGATCAAGTCAGTTAAAATTTCTCACTATCCTTAATTTATTAGTAAATTCAATATATTTTATTTAAGCAGACTCATATATACAGTATATTAACTTTTCCAGGCAATCTTTACTCAGCACAGAAAGGCCAGATGTATGGGAATTGTAAAAAATCAGGATATGCATAAAAACTGTTCAAGTGCATAAAGCAGCCCCATCTGGAAGACATCTAACAGAAATGAAGTTGTACAAAACCATTCCATTGATAATAAAGCTAATTTTTATGGGTCTGACAAGTATGTAATTATGTTCAGTGGTGCTTTTCAGATTTTATCACAGTCAATAAACCGCAGTGGTAATTTCATTCCCATTTGACATATTTACATGGAAACATTTGATTGGAGGAATTAGTAACCCTGAAAGCCTTGATAGATATGTTTTAATGATCTGTGACCTCCGCAGTCCCTCATCTGTTTATTGTTGCAACAGGCGAGAAGTCGTTCCTGTGTGACCTTTGTGGCTTTGCCGGCGGGACACGTCATGCCCTCACTAAGCATCGGAGGCAGCACACAGGTCGGTAAAGCTGTCTTTACCCTTTGGTATATTCTCTATAGCAAGGGAGTATCATCCAGACTGGGGAAAAAGCAAGTCAAATAGCACATTACAGCACAAATAATATATTGGTTCATTGTTTGCTTTCTCTTTTTCATTTTTGTAAAATCTCTACGCCCAGGCTATGTATCAAATGCTATTAGCTATGAGTTTGAGTAATCTTCATTTTAATTTTAAAGCAAGATAAAATTGTAAAGATCAGGTGTCTTTTTTAAATTAATGCTAAGTACACTAACGACTTTTTTTTAAAGGCCCAAATAGATTACACACTGCCTGAAGCTTTTGCAAGAATCTGCCTGAGAGTCCCTGAGTGAAAATTAGAGATCATATTTAGATGAATCCATTATTTTGGACTGAGACATAGTTCAAAGCCAGTGTTGTTTCAGTTGCCCTTTTGCAATTTTAAGATGGTTTGTAATTAATAGATGCAACTTAAAGAGATACCACAAGGCTTGCATGTAAAGCAGGATTTCTCTTTCAAACTGGTAAAGCTTTCATACCACCTGGTTATAAAAATTTAATATCAGATAAAATTAAATTGGGTCTCTGCTTCAGAAGACTTTAAAAAAGTATAAGTTTTAAACATTTATTAATACATTTTACTGTAATTATGCTTTTTAGTAGTTCATTGTGTTTAATTATTTGAATAGGTTTTGTTCAAACAGATGCAGAAGCATCACTGTTTAAACCACTGTAATTTTTATATTAGTGACTTGCATGAAGATAATATAATATCATCAAGAATAATGGTGTGTGGTTAAGTCACTATTGTCGAATGTACACCGGACAGAAATTGCTAACAAATGTATGGTTCTAATAGTTGCATTGTGAATTTTCCATGGATTTTGTATTGTGGGGATTTTGTATTGTGGCACTGTGTAGAATAATCCGATTCAGGACATTCACTGTCTTAGAGCAGAATTTTCCTGATAGCACTTACTCTGCTTTCCTGGAGATCCTGAAGCCATATACTCACAGCCATGATGTCAGATTATTCAACCAAGTCTGGTTGGAGAGAAGTGCGATGTTCACACAAGGGTGGGGTATTCAGAGATTGACTGCCAACATCATGAAGTAAATTTGTTATAAAGATGAATGTGCAAGGCCAAGTTCTCCCCTAGTCAGAACTATTAATTTTCACTGAAGTCAATGGGGTTGTCATTTCTGGGAATTAACTTCTGTGGTAGCAAAAAATTTACGTATGTGAGAGGTACTGCCTCATTCATTTCCCACTTACTACAAGATGTTTATATATTTAAAGTATTTAAGATGATGCATTTAGAAAATTTTACACTGTATTCTGTCAATATGTCACTATGTCAGTGCATCTGAATTTTAGCAGGAGCGTAGTAACTGTTGTAGTTAAAGTCATGTGCTTCCATTCTAACTCCCCATTCTCATTTCCTGATAACTTTATAAAATGTTCTCTGACTGGGCTGGAATTTGCCAAGCCTGATCTCTTCTTAAACATTACATCTCTCTCTCTCTATATATATATATATATATATAGTGTAAGCAGAAACAATTCAGTAATTTTAGAAGAGGAAAGCTGGGGAAAAAACTGCATTACCATCCTTAACTTTGCCTCTTGTGTGAATGCAGATACTATTTCTCAAATAATGCAAGATAATAGCATACATATTTTTGCAATCTTTGCTACAGTTATGTAGTATCTTGAAGTATTGTGTAATACCCTGTGTTTGTTGCACAGAGTTCATTAAATTCATTTATATGAAATATGTAACAGTACTTCAGTAATAGAGCTAGCATATAGACCACTTACAGACCAAATATACACCTAAAGTTACCTTCATAGTTAGCTGCCTTATTTTCTTCATTATGCATTCTGCAAAATATGTAGTATCTGGGTGCTGATAAAATTATTGATAGGCATAGAAAAGGTATTATTTCAAGTTCCTAAGTTAATGAAGATATATCTGCCCAGTATAATACTGAAAGTATTGTATATAAAAACGAACAGAAAATATGTTACAAATTCTACACATATTTATCCTGAGCTATAGAAAAAAGGTACATCATTACTTTATGTTTTTAAAAAAGTAGTATATGATCAAGAAACTAAAAACAGTGGACCAGACCCTCAGAGGTTGTACATTTGTGTAGCTCTGTTGAAGTCAATGGACAAAGTTTAAGTCAATGGAGCTGCATCAGTTTAAGCCAGCTGAGCGTCTGGTCCTATAGACTAATGTGTACACACAAGAGGAAGTTTGCACATGCAACATAAACTTTTTAATGTATTGACTTCTGAGTACTTAACCATGCAACCATAGCCTTCTCTTAAGTTATTTGTAATAGATTTATTACATTATTATGGCTAAAAACATTAGCCAAACTTTCCTACCATAGCTGCCTAAAGGTAGGCACCTGAATCTGTCTTTAGGGAACTAAATAAAAATATCCTGATTTTCAGACATCTTGACCATTAGCAGCTTTCAGTGATTTCACGGAGAGTTTTAGGTACTCAACTTCACTGAAAATCAGGCCATTTATATTAAGTGCCCTAATATATATTTAGATGCCTAAAGTTAGGTTGAAAATATTGGCAGTTATAAACGGGTTTGGTCCCAGTGAAACACTTTTAATGCAATTTATTTGCTGGATGGCATCTGCCCTTCTCATGCCACCCTGGTGGAGACTTCCCTGCTATGATCTCAGACATTTGAGGTTATAGATCATGAAGCTTGCATCTAGCAGGCATAAGTTTATATTTTATGTCAGGACTGGAGGCTCGTTATTACTTTGCTATTAACTTTATACTATACAGGACAGTATCTCAGAGACAGAAGGATCTATCTTTTTGGCATTTATCTGCCTCTGTGGCACAAACAATCGGAGATGATTCTTTAGCAGAAAAATTATCTGTCTTCTATTTGTTTCAAAGAAAATGGCACAATATGCCTTTTGTTGGTGTTCTTTTTACTTATGCAGGTTCCACAATATTCTTATCCATTGCACAGCTTTATCTCAGTGCTTAGCCACATGCACCACTCTTTGTATCTATATTTCTCTTGTGCATCCCTGTTGGACACCGTTTTCTCTGCATAGAGAATGCCCAAGAAAATTACAATAATGTTTGAAAGGAATTGGAATAAAAAATGGTCTAAATGGCTTAAATAATTCCCTGCTATAATACAAAGTGTCTCGGAGGGTGATACAAAACATCTCCCTATCCAAGATTTATTTTTATCACCTGTCAGAGACCCTTGATTCAAGGGCAAAGGAGCAAATCCTCACATGTAGTTGAGGTGTCTTGACCACTTTAATAAGCTTCGCGTTCTCCCAGCCTCCAGGCATAAGGTGTCTTGGTATCCATGAGGAATGTTCAGAATATCTGACAGATACCTGACACAGAGGAGGACTGGCTCTCGGACCTTAGTGTGCCTTATCACTTAGCCCTTCATTCTCTTGCTTCTGATGCTTCTTATTCTATTCCTCCTTTTGGGAACAGAATTGGGCCAGACTCTGCACTTACACTGAGAAATACCTGGCTCTGCAAATAGTACCATTTTCTTCACTGGAATTATTTGCAGAGGAGAGTACTACTCAACATGAATATAGGATTCTGGCCCTCAGAAGTCAGTTTGGCAAACAGAGGATGCTACTGATCACAGAATTGTTTATATTTTTTAAATGAGAAAGAGAAGAGAATAAAAAAATATGTTCATGTTAAAGAGGAAAGAAATATAATTAATCTTAAGAGGTGGTAAATGTATGCTTTCTACTTTCACTAGCATGGTGCATTGCCACACAGACCTGTTTGACATAGATATGCTCAGTTGCACAGTACCATGTGTGTTAGCATGTCAGTACTGAGAGAGGGGAAAAATTCGACTCAGAAATGGTATCATTTTCTTACTGAAGAAGGATGCAACCTATGATTTGTTGGTTGACATCTCTATTCTATGGTAAAAAAGAAAGTATCTAGTTTGTAAGTATACTGCTTCTCTGAACAGTATGGTCTTTGAATATAGAATGGCCTACGGCTTTCACTGACCTTGACTTCATAAGGGGATGTCTGGTGGTCCACTAAGAGCTTTTCCAGCAGTTCTACAATGCATTAGCATACAAAGTTCTATAATGTGTTTCATCAGCTACATAAAGATTAATGGCCTCATTTTTTGGAAGTGCTGAGCATCCCCACTTCTGGCTAAAGGCAATAAGAACTACAGGTGCTCAGTACCTCTGAAGTTCAAGACATAGTCTTTTCCATTATAAAGATACTTTTTTAGAATGATGCCTCCGTCCTCCTTGAACACTTATTGGTACTTGTAGAACAAAGAAATACATTTTATGTGTTATCAGAAACTGGGTCAAAAAGCCAAGTCAGTGTCTTTAAACAGCTTTTGCTGGCTGACACAAAGCAGGACACTGATTTAATGTGGTAAATACAGCCTACTTCACTGGGTTGCAGTAATGTCTATGAAGTAATGCTGCTGCTACTCCATGAGTTGGAGGGGAGGTTTCCATCCCACCAATTGTCATGGATTCCCCCGAGCCAATGCTGTTTACTCACACTTTGTGCAGTTGAGAGAATCTATCCCCAAGGGAAACATGGAAGTTATATTACAACTTTTAGTGACAGCCTGTGTATAAAATTAGTTTCCATTAGGGCTGTCAAACAATTTAAAAAAATCACAATTAATCATGAGATAAAAAAAAATAGTCGTGATTACTTGCAGTTTTAATTACACTGTTAATAATAGAATACCAATTTCAATTTATTATAAATATTTTTGGATGTTTGTCTACATTTTCAAATATATTTATTTCAGTTACAGCACAAAGTATACGGTGCCCACTTTATATTGTTAATTTCATTAAAAATTTCGCACTGTAAAAAGATAAAAAAAAGAAATAATATTTTTCAATTTACCTCATAAAAGAACTGTAGTGCAATCTCTTTATCATGAAAGTGCAACTTACAAATGTAGATTTTTAATTTTTTGTACATAACTGCATTCTAAAATGAAACAATATAAAACTTTAGAGCTTACAAGTCAAAGCATGAAGGGGCATATGAATATTTAGCATATCCGGCATGTAAATACTTAGTAACACCTGCTACAACAGTGCCATGTGAATGCCTGTTCTCACTTTCAGGTGTAAAAAAGGAGCGGACAGCATTATCTCCCATAAATGTAAACAAACTTGTTTGTCTTAGGGATTGGCTGAACAAGAAGTAGGACTGAGTGGGCTATTTTTTTTAATCTAGCTAATTTATTTTGCATTAATTGCGTGCATTAACTGTGATTGACAGCCCTGATTTCCATATGTTACGTTTATAATTTCAGTAAAGTACACCACAGTAGTAGAGTAATTGGGGATGGCATCCTTATTGTTTATGGCAGCTCCTGAACTTACTGCAATGCCTAAGCAGTTTGTGTCTTTGTTCAAATGTTTTCATGAATTTTTGAAGATGGTGACTTACACTTATCACATAGATCACTGTTCGTATGATCAGTTCCATTCACTCATTTAAACCTTGTACTTCTCAAGACATTTATAGGTCAATGTAATAAAAAAAGAAAATTTAATAATGTATGTATTTTATCCAGATGAGTGACTCACTTTGTGTTTCTATTTTTCATGTGAACTGCTCTTTGACTTTAATGTGCAGTTGCCTTACTTGGCATTGTCCGAATTAAATGTATAATGTAGCCTCTTCCCACACCCAAGCTAAAAAAAGTGGAATTCTATGTAAAGTATAGCACAGTAAGTATTGTGCTGTTTCATTAAATGGTTATTAAGAAGGGGGGTGAAGTTTTTGGATGGGTATGTGTTATTTTTCCTTTCCATTTAAGCCATTAGAAGAGTGTGAAACTTAATTACAGCAGACTTTCAGTGGTAGATAAGGGTTGAAATCCAGGTCTCTTAAACTTTCTTATACTGTGGACCATATTTTACAAGAAGATTGTCTCATGGCCCTTTTCCTCTCCCATTCATGAACACACAGACCATGTATCCCCATCACAATCACAGTTTGCAGTCAAATAACAGCTCTGTAGCAATTACTGCAATTTCTCTTATGCAAAAATGTGTTAGGAAAGTATGTATGAAATTTTTGGATGTCTTTTATACAATAAGGGATATTCTTGTTTTCTCAGTTCTTCGTATGTAACAGTGAGCATCTGCTAGAGGCAAATAGGCTGTCTCTGTTTCAAGCTGTTTTTTCAGCCTTTGGGCGCCTCTTCACAGTGAAAAGCCTGATCAACTGTAGAAATAGCTGGATATTAGGAGTAGTAGCCAGCAGACCATAGTTTGGATTGTCCACTTGTTTCAAACATGATAATTCGATAAACAGAACTTTAAAATATATGGTATATAATAATTATTTAGGGCTCTGTTTACACCACTGAGCCCTCCACATGAGACATCTAGAACAAAAAAATAGGCCTTGCTGTAGAGATGATAGGGATGAGACCTTTTCCACCCTGTTAACACTATGTGTGTTTTGTTAAAGGCGCTTCCATAATAGCATTTTAAAAAAATTGAAGTTCATTCACATCAAAACTGGATCAGCCACAGCATACTCCCATACCCATAAGTACTGTGTGTAGTCTGTAAACAAAAAATAATGTAAGCATTCTTAATAATCATGCCCTTACTATTTATTATTGTTATATTATTTTAGTAATTATTAAATACTTATCTATTATCATATATTTACAATGCAGTTTATGAGTGCAGAAGGGTGTGCTCTACATCCCAAAGAGCTTACAGTCAAGAGACACAGTATGAAGAACAAAACGTATTTAGGAAAGGGAGCATTTAAATGTTGTTTGTGAACAGAAGATGATAGGAGAGAGAACACTTAGAGAATAATAAGAAGGGGACTATTTTAGACGTAAGCTGAGAGTGGGAGAAAGACATGGAGTAGACGATGAAAGGATTAGGACGAGTGTAAGGAGTCGGAGGAGGAAATAAAAGCTGAGATTTAGGTGGGACAAGATCACATATAGAGGCTTGAAGATGAAGCCAATCAAGAAACATAAGGAGAACTGACAGAGTTGCAGGATAGGAAGAGAATTTTGAATAGAGTGAAATGAGGAGAGCTGAGCAGTGCGGAAAACCAGAGAGAAGGTTATTATAAGTGAGGTTGGTAGCACTGCCTATTATAAAGGCTGCCTGACACTTCCCCTTATAAGACCCTGTTTTCAGTTGCTTTTAAATTTGCCAAACTTTAATCATTTAGGCTGAAGTTTTCCATGCTGAGTGGCTTAAATGGTTAACTGATACTCAATTCAGAAGTAGTTTGGACTCCGACTACCTGAAAAACTCTCTTTTCCTGCATGACACATTGACAGTTGTGATTAGACAAAGTACTGGAGCTTACAGGCCTTTGGTTTAAGCAAGAGAGGGCTAACAGAGATATGTCCTTCTGACTTTGTCCCTTGATTAGATGGACCCTGTGTTTGATCACCTTTCAGGCTTTCCTGGGCAATCATCTCATTTCTCAGGCTTTTCTGGAGGTTGTAGTTATTAAAGCTAGAGGTGAGGAAGAGGAGAGTAGTTTCTTTGCATGGGGTGGGAACTGTTCTGAGTATTTTGACCTGTTCAGTCTCCAAATGTGTAGCCAAAACAAAAACCTTTCCCAAATTTCCCCTCACTATTTTTAAGCTAAAATTCTGTAAAACTTTCTAGTGGTCCTAGCAATGACAAAGAAAGGTAAACTTTTTCTAAGGTTTAAGGGGCAAACCTCACATCATCAAAATTCCCTTTTGCCTGAACAGTCTGAACAGCAGTATTTCTGATACAAAGTGATAAACCCATCCTCCTATTGTAACTCCACCTATAGCAGAGTGCTGGGTACTCCCTGTTGCACATCATTCTGCGCCATTTCTGCAGCAAATTGGAAACTGAAGCTGCCAGAGATATATAAAGTTTATAACTGAAGACTCTGGTTGTGACTTCCATGAATTTCAGGGGGTTGCTTAAATTTACCATAAAATCCAGTGCTGCTTGTAGCAGGGCACGCCTTCGCTCCTGTCTTCTTGCCACAGATTACAATAGTTGTGCATTCATAGAGCCATTTATTTGAGTTCCCTTCACCGTCACCACTACAGTACCTGTGCAAGAGTCTATTTACAACATCCCCTGTGCTTCCATCCCCCTTCTCAAAACCTGACAGGAGCAGAGCTCTCCCTTCGAGGCCTCTGTGAGACTGGGCTCTTTCTCCCCTGGCATGTCATTCGTTTGTTTCTTTGTCCGTCTGAACTGATTGGCCAGGCCCAATTATCTAATTACTTCAGTTGGCTTTCTCCAGAGGAACTAACTGGTGTCTGAGTAGTCAGAATGCAGGCTTACCTGTTCATTCCCTGCTCTCCAAGGGCTCCGATATGACCGGAAGCTATGTTATCTCCATCCAAGGAGTTTTCCTTGAGACCTCTACCAGCTGCCAATCTTCTACCTGGACCTTCTCTGGACCTAGAAGCTGGTTTTGGTGACCAGGTCTGTGGCCGCTACCAAGGGGGCAGATCTCCTCAGGGACCCCCTGCTATACAACCCTCAGCTTGGTGTGCAGAGTCCCCCACGGTGCACTGGAAGTTGGTCCTGATAGGCATCACCAGAATCAGAGACCTCCTGGACTACAGCCAGAGGGAATGGGTGGATCCCCTGGTGCTCAGCTGGCTCATGAGACTCTCCACCCCTCCTACTTCCCAGCATGTACTCCAGGAAGTGCGGGCAGCCTTATCGTCTGCCTCTCAGACTTTCCTTGAGTGGGTCCTGTGGGAGGGTACTCCCCACTCACCCCTGGTCATCTGAACCTTGTTATTGGGACCCCTGCCCCATGAGCCACCCCAGGCCCCTCCCTTCTGCAACCCGAGTTGGCTGCGCAATCTGCAGCAAGTTCATTTCCGAACCACACCCAGGATATCTATACAAGTTTGTGCTCCATACCTTTCACTTCCTCACCCTTGTGTCCTGTCCTGACGCCAAGTGGTGGGCCCTCCTACCATCTATGGAGGGTGAGGAACCCCAGTGGGCCAGCCTGTATTCCACCTTGGCCCCCCCGGCCTGCCAAGGATATTAGTTGGTGGCTCCTTCATGCATCCGTGAGCACAGGTGTGTACCTGGTGCGGTTCACCCCCTTCCCCAATAGCTGCCCCTTCTGTAGGATGAGGGAGATCCTGGCAAACATCTATCTCAAGTGTTCCAGGTTGCATCCCCTTTTCCGGCTCCTCCAGAACCTTCTCCCCAGGGTCTGACTGCACTTTTCCCTGCATCTCCTGATTTATTCACACCCTATCCATGGTCCCTCAAAGTCATGAGACCTCCTCATCAACCTCCTCCTGGCACTAGCCAAAGTGTCTATCTGTAAAATCAGGAGGAGGATGCTGGATGGGGAGGTACTCTACGACTGTGGGACCATTTCTGTTCCTCCCTCTGATCATGCATCCAGACAAAGTTCCTTTAGGCCGCGTCCACTGGCTCCCTACACACCTTTGAGGAGCAGTGGCACAGTCTGGCATTGTCTGCTCAGTGTCTCCTTCCAGTTCCTTGTTTGTGGCCCTCTGACCTCACTCCTGTTCCTGTTTTGTTTTTTTATTAGTTGTCCTCTGAAATTATTTGAGTCCTGGGTTTAGTCACTCTTTCCCCTAGTCTGCTTGTGCCTGCCCACCCCCCAGGAACTCGGTAGGTGTTCATTCCCTGTTTTCTGCCACAGCAAACAGGGAATTGTGCTGCAAAGTTTAGAGCTGTTGCAGAGGTGTGAAGGACAGATATGAAATGGAGTAAGCAGTACGGAGATGGTGGAAACTGACCTGGAGGTGTGTGAGAATGGGCATAGGCACTTGAGGAGAGCACGGATTGGGAGTGGGAATGTTAGATATCAGGAGGAGAGTAGAAGCAGTTGTGGGGAGAGGATCAGGATGGGACCAAGCAGTTAGGACGGGAAGTGATTGTAGAAGCAGCAGAAGCAGGACCAAGCATGGGGGGAATGGTTGGGAGGTAGCAACAGTACTTCTTCCTTGGCCTGGGCTGTGGAAAAAGCAATTTGGGCTTCTTTTTGTCTCCCTAGCACTTTAGCATGGGATGTTCTGGTTTTGGTTGAGACAAGCTTATCTATCAAGTGAACTGAAAAGTTTTCTTATTGACTTGGTTTTATACATAAATATTTTTCCCCTTGGTGCAGCCTCTAAGAGCTACTGAGAATGTTAGGCCGTCAGTTTTCCCCAGTTCATTTGGCCTTTTGTTTTGTGTTGCTGTGATGTATTTTCTGTCAAGTGAAATTTACACATACTCTGTCTGACAGGAACACTTAGCCACAAGGATTTCCTAAGGAGAAACTTCCTCATGCGGTGGGTGAGGATTATTCATTTTTCTTTTGGTCATGATGGAATTTCCAAACTCCACTAGCTACAGTGGAACTTCAGTGATCTGTCAGCCTCACTGGCTCTGCCTCAGCATAGCAGCAGAACTTTCCTGATATGTGTTGAAATGGACTGCAAACCAGAAAATCATTTTCAGTGCAGATTTTCTGGTTTCCAGTTTACAAAGGTGCAGTTCAATAAGGTTCAAATGTATATTAAATGAAAACTGCTAGAAGGAAGGAAGGATGGAAGACCCTTCTCTATAATATTTGTAGCTGTGTTACTTAAGCTTCAGAAATATTAGTATCTTCTTTAATTCTCTAAGAGAATACAAACCAGGAGTTGGCACAGGAATTTTCAGTTCAAGACTAGGTTGTCGAAATAGTGCTAAGTATCCCAGAGAGTTTAATTGGAAAAGAAGCCATTGTCAGTCAAACAGTTGGAAGAATCACTTTCTTCAGAGAAGAAGAGATTGGGTATCTGACAGGAAAGACTCGTTTGGAGCAGGAAAGGCATATTTGCCAGCAGTCCCAATCTGTCCAGCACAATCCTGGGTTTCACTCACTGCCCAGGCCAGGGAACAGGAGCTGAAAAATTGTAGCTGAAATTCTCTCCAATAGCTACTAGAAGCAATTGTTCTAAGTTTTGAAGCTACCTCTCCTTTGCCTGCTTCTCCCCAGTCCCCATGCAGGTTTCCCAACTTCTTTCTCTAGAGTTGTCTTTCAGAGCCTAAGAAGCCTACAGTCTGGGCTTCTCCTGGTTTGGCTAGTTAGAAATATGAGGATTACTCCCAGCTCTCATTTGGGAAATATATGTGAGGCTGGTATGACCGTCTATTCTTAATATTGTCTAACACTTCCCATTTTAAGACCCTGTTTTCAGTTGCTTATAACTTTGCCAAATCTCAACTGTTTGGGTTGAAATTTTCCATGCCAGGTGTCTGCCTCAGGCTAGTTTTTTAAGATTGCAGCCAAAACAGTTTAGTTGTTTCTGACAATGAGGCTAGGGAAAAAATATGTTGCTTTGTCCACATTAAAAAAATTCTGGCATCCTTTAGTTTAACATTTTTTGCACTCCCTGCTTTGGAGCAGGCACTTGATATTTGGCAGAAGGTGGCCTTTATGTTAGGGGACGTTCCTCTCGCTGTCCCAGTGAAAATCTGACCAAATTTGGCCAAGTTATAAACCTTAGAAAAAATTGCCATTTGCACATGCTCAGTCAAGACTTCTTACATTTTAGTAATGAAATTCCCCCAAAGATTCCATCCACACTGGGCATGCTCCAGCCTGGAGCTGAGCAGGACTTTCTCTGCAATTGAAGGCCTGGGCTGCTGCAGGCTGTGCCAGGTATGGCTGGAACTGAGAGCAGGGAGCCTGTTTCTTCTGTGCTCTTAGTGACTCCCCCTCCCCCGACTGGGCCCAGGCAGTAGGAAGGGAGAAGCTACTGGAGATGAATTCAGAAAGGACAAGAGCTGGATCTGCTGGATGTGGGGTAAGCAGGCAACCAGGGAGTAGGACTGGGACAAGGAGCCTTCTGGGGGAGATTGTGATTGCAGACTGGTGGTGTGGGGAGAGGGAAACTAGGTCTGGAAGGTGGGGTAAGAGGGAGATTGCACCTGGTTTGGAAGCAGTTTGGGTCTGAGTATCTGTGGGGTGGGGGGAACGAGGTGAGGGAGGACGGGAGATGTATCTGAAGAGGAGTGTTGGTGTGGGAGGGGAACTGGAAGAAGCAGGGCACAGAGGCTGGGATATGGAGCCAGTGGGAGAGGGGACTTTGATTGGATGGAGAGCCTGGGGAGGAAGATTGGAACTTGGAGCCCGCAGGGACAGGCAGTGTGGGTGGGAGGGCAACTGGAGGTCGGGGGAAGCGGAAACACATTGGCTGGGACTGGCTGGGCAAGGGGATGGGGGAAGAGAGGAGAAAGAGAGAGACTGGGAGTCTGGGTGTAAATTGGGACTAGGACAGTGATCCTGGGTGGGAGAGACTAAAACTGCATGGCAAGAAACTGCCTGGTGGAAAGTGAAACTGACAAAAACTTTCCAGGAGAGCTGGTGGGGCTGAGTGCCATGACTCTGCCTCAGTAGCTTCCAGCCTACTCCCCCAGCTGCAGGGCCGGAGATACTGGGCATCCCTACTCTCTGTCGCTGTGACCCCAGAGGTGGGGATGCTGAGCACCCTGGCTCTCCGCCTCTCCAGCCAGGCTGGAAGTCTCTTTGTTTCACTTGCTGCCTGAAATTGGCCAGCACCTTCTGGCCAAACAGCCAGGAAGCTGAAAAACTGTTTTGATTCTCCCAAAACAATTTTTTCTCCAAACCCCCCATCCTGCTAAAGAAATTTTTATTTTTTGCCTTTTCTTCCTGGTTTTTGACCAAAAAAAAATTCAAAAAAGCAAAATTTTTCACAAGAAGGGATTTACGTTTTCCAGCCTGCTCTAGCTCCAGATGTATTATGAAAGAGGCAGAGGATTACACAAAGAGAAAGAATGGTCTCATTATTAAGACAGTCAAATGCTACCCTGGAGAATTGGATTTTATCTCTTGACAGTGCCACAGAGTTCCTTTGTGGTGCTGGGCAAGTCACTTAAACCCAGCTTTTCAGAGATGCTTATTAATTGCGTATTCTTCATTTTATAGGTGTTCAGTTTGAGACCCTGATTAGCAGAAGTCACAGGTGCAGCTAAGTTAGTGAGAATTAAATTGCTGTATAATGCTAAGTACTCTGAAAAAAATCAGGTCTTAGTTGTCTCAACTTGGGCACCCAAAATTAGTGGAAACTTTTTACTTTAATCTCTGTGCCTCAGTTCCCCATCCAAATGGAATTAACACCCGCAACCCCTTGTTTCACAGAGGTTTTGTGAAGATAACTGATATCTGTGAAGCACTCACTATAATGATGAGCACCACAGAAAAGCCCGCAAGGAAATTAATCAATCTGTCTTCAGAGTTTGAATAGTGTGCAGTAAATAAGGTCTAGGGGCCCACATTGAACAACCAGAATAAAACAAAATATTGAATACCTGTTCATTAAGAGAGCACTGCTATTCTGTACAGTATATGAGGCAGGGGTCCTATGGAAATAATGGTATGTGATCATGTAATTAAAGACTTTCATAATGCATGCACATTCATTCTGCAATGTTAATGCAACATTAATTCTGGCAGTTCCTAACTTTTGAATGCTTGACCATTCCACCTTAATAATGTTATTTTAAAATAGTGATTTTGTGTGTGTTATGTTTTTTTATTCTTTGTTTTGAGAAGGAATCCTTAAAAATGAAGAACAATGTGAACTGATCCCTAGACTTGAAAATTCATCACTGATTTTTCCTAACCATGGCTACGGGTCCTTCAGTGTTCGAGTGCATCCCAAATTGGTTCGCAGCTGTGGTGCGCAGAGCTGCTTAGGCTGCTGCTGATAACTGCGCTAAGGGTGCCTCAAGATCTCTTCAAGTCAGCTGCTAGCATCTTAGCAGCCAGTGTGACCTGTTCCCGCTAAGAGAAACTGGGTAGCATGAGTGGCAGAGTAGTCTTGTAGATGAAGCAAAGGACTGAAAACTAGAGAATCCCATGCTCTGGCACTGACTCCAATGACTGAGTGACTTAACTTTTCTCGTTAGTCCAGCTATAAAATAAGGCCGATAATTTTGCTATTCTTTTCCTTGTCTCCTTTGGTTCCCCATCCCTACTTATCTCTCTTTTTCATGATGGAAGTTGCATTGATGAGTTCAATAAAGCAGCAATATATTGACTTCCTTGCTAGTAGTGCGCTTTCAGGAAGGAGGAAGAAGGGCTTCACATCCGAGCCCAGTGCAGTACTTCCTCCTCCCTGGCAGGCAGGCTGCTCTAGTGCCACATGAAGCAACCAGCAAGCAAGGTAGATAACTTGAAATGAGAGTTACTGCAGGAGTATTTTGTAATTAAGAAGAGATCCGTTCTATTTGAAACTGCAGATTGTATTTGCTTTTGTGCTGCATATGAACAGAAAATCTGGCTCAGGGATTTTTCTAACTGTTAAAATTATTAATGCCTGTATTTTCTTGCCCTCTTTCAGGAGAGAAACCATTCAGATGTGATGAGTGTAATTTCGCTTCCACAACACAGTCACATCTGACACGACATAAGCGTGTCCATACTGGTGAAAAACCCTACAGATGTCCCTGGTGTGACTACAGGTAAACAAGTCATTAATAATAAAGTGATGAAAGAAGTTAAGGTGATCTGATTAAGTTCATTTGAAGTTACCAGTGAAAATATATTGCCATTAAAATTCCATCAGTGCAGCAGTAATCGCATATTAAATTAGGAGGTAACTTAAAAATTAGTCTCATAGTATTGAGATATTATTTTAGAAAGAAAAACAAATGATGGGAAACGTTTTAGTGGTAACACTATAATGCTAATACACAGTGGTGGTTTCACAGCTGCTCTGGTGTCTTTTAGAATTCTCCATGGTGAGGCTACTTATCTGCATTGCCTTTTCAAATCAACTCTGCTTTTGAAAATTTTCTCGGTTGAGTTGTAGCCATTCCACCAAGAAAGAAAAGCTACCCCAAAAGGCTTAGCAGCCTGAGCACCCATCAAATACATATTAAAAGTGGAAGCAACTGGAGTTAGTTAAAGTTTCTGCTACTGTTTTTCCTTCTTGCCAGGCTAGTTGATCAGGCAAGGTTGGAAGACGAGCATTCTGTGAGGCAAAATATTGTAAGATACTGCCCTAAAAGCCATCCTGTTTTGACAATATCATGGCTGCATTGTTAAGCACGCAAAAGCCAAGAAAAGAGATAAATTAAGGTTATTTGTGCAAGCTTAACTCGACCTCATAAGCCTTATATACATTACAATGCAGTTCTTAATTAAATGGTCATATACTATTTTTCAAATGCAGTGTAATATATGCTTTCTCTTTGATTGCATTTTTGACATCTTATAGCATTGTGTACTATTCTGTGTATGCTATACAAAGAGTGCACGAAAATCATTCACATGCAGCATACGAGAATTAACTTTCAAAGTTTTAGAAATGGATAATATATTTGGGAAAGAGTATGTGATCATGTCATTAAAGGTTATCACAGTGCATATACACAAGGGGAAAGTTAAACTTGTGAGTGCAATTCTGCAGCATTTCTTGACTTCTGAGCGCTAAGCGTACAACCATAATGTTCTTTTAACATAGCTTTTTTTAATGGAATTTCCTAGTGTTTAAAAAAGAAAAAATATAATAAAGGTTAGACGCTTCCAGAGTGCCCTGTCCCACACAGCATGAAGTAGATACTAGGAAGCTCCTGTACTGCATGCATTAGGAGCTATACAGTTTCTGCCTTACAAATGCAAATTGAGGGCTCCACTGAAGTAAATTGGAGTCTTTCCAATGACTTCAATGAGCTTTGGATTAGGCAGTGAAGGTAGGGTTTGTGTTGGGCTCTACATTACTGAATGTTCACCTTCGAAGAGGCACATAGAAGGTGAGGACTTACAAGGATTGCAGTGAATATGGCAAGATGTAAAGACTCCTGAGGAATGCTCTCCCATTCCCAATGCACCTTAAAAGGGGCCTCATCTTGCAAACCTTCACTCTCATGAGCAGTCCCTACTCAGAGGAGTAGTCCCATTGGCCTCAACTAGGAAATAAGAAAACGTTTTGGTGATCTAATGAGATTCATTTGAAATCACCAGTGAATGGGAGTGCTTCTCGTTGCTCATGTAAGAGTTTGCGGGATTGGGCCCTGGGTGCACAGTGAATGAATGGACAGCTCCTCTAGAGCTTTACCTTTTTCACTGCTCGTGACACAAAATGCATATCTTACATATTGATTGCAGTGTTGTTGTAGCTGTGTTGGTCCTAGACAATCTTTTATTGGATCAACTTCTGTTGGTGAAAGAGACCAGTTTTCAAGCTACACAGACCTCTACTTCAGGTTTGGAAAAGGTGCCATGGTGTCGTAAATATTGTGTCCGATAAGATGTGTAGTGAATGAAGCTAAACTGCTGGCCAGGGACAATTTTCCAAATACTCTAGAGATCCCAGGACATAGAAGGTTTTTATAAGTATTCTAGTGTGTTTGTAGTTATTTTCTTAGAGAAGAGACAGAGCAAAGAAAATAACCTAAAATTCATCAGAGTGCATAGAAAACCCTCTGGCAGCCCCCACTTCCTTGTTTATTTGGAAATAATTGTCCCAGGACTATAGTATCTCAGATCTCCTCTGTCACAGCTCCCTTCTGGGCCACGGTGACCGACTCTTTGTCCAGCAGGAGATTCCTTATGAGCGCTGGCAGAAATTAGAGCTGTTGCTGCTGCAGTTGAGAGGCAGAGAGGCACCCTGCAAAGCTGCTGAGGAGCCAGGAGTGGGACCGCTGTGCTTAGAGTTCAGCATCTCTCTATCTGCCTGCCAGCTTCCACAGTCCTGGGATAATAGCCAAGGTTGTTGGCAGCTATGTTTTCCCCACTGCATCTTCTTCTTTCCTTTCCTTTCCTTTCCTTTCCTTTCCTTTCCTTTCTTTAAAAAAAGTGGCTAACATATTGTCCTCCTCTTAGTTCTCTCACTCCTGTGCTGGGACTCAACATGTGAGGCTCTTCAATTGTAAGCCAACACCTCAGCATGTGTTATTGTAGGTGCCACCCTTTGGAAGAACATGAAATTGAGGCTGTAACTATTTGTAGGCATTAGAGAACTTTTTGCAGTAGTAAACATGTTAACTTTCATGTGTTCTGCTCAAACTCTCATGCTGGTAATTATATCGTGTCAGTCTACTCTAAGGTCCCCCAGAACAAGTGGTTAGGTCCTTGCTGGACTTCCTTAAATACTATTTTGTGGTAACTCTTGGCGAATGCAGACTTTTTAATTGTAATCACTTTCATTTCAATGAGAGGAGTATTCTTTAGTTTGTGTGTAGAAATACAGTAGTGTTGCTTGCACTCTTTTACATCTGCTTTCAGAGGTGAATTACATGATCTCTGCATGCATTCCATAAGAGACAAGCTGGGTGAGGTAATATCTTTTATTGGACCAACTTCTGCTGGTGAAAGAGACCAGGTTTTAAGCTCAACAGAGCTCATCTTCTGTAAGGCAGTTTGAGAAGCTTTAAGATGAAAGGATGTTAATAAAAGAATAAATATGAATTTAGAAACTCTTGTGATTTAAATGTGGATTGTTTTGCAACTGCATAAGCACATATCGCTCATCATTTTTATAAGCAACAGACACTAAAGTGGAATAGACTATAAGACATCTAGGGGAAAAGATTGGTTTGGGCTGGATAGACTAAAAAGGAGAAAATATTCTCAATAACTCACAGTCAGCAGGGAAATTCCTTCCTTAACTAGGGAAAGGCTTGAATGACTGTGGTGTGCCCAAGTGAATAATAAACTACTTTCAGAATTTTATCACACAAATTATATAATTCGTAATGAAATCTATATTCCCAAAAAGAAAACAAGTGTTGCATTGGATTGTATATACTTGATTGATTTGTTTATATAAGCTGTGTTTATGACTGTAACTCCAAAATTGTGCAGTATTTTATCTTACATTTGGAGTCATTTGCATTTTGACCTTGTGATATTTACTTTTAGACTTCTAAATTCATAATGCAAAAATACATTACCTCAATGGCAAAGAAATTATCTTCTAATTTTATGTATCCGGCAATAGTGTGAATAATTATTATTTATGAAATAAGAAAAAATCTTAAAATATGAACAATTCTCATTTGGATGTGTTTCAAAAAAGAGATATAATTGGTCTTTTCAGCCTGGATCTATTTTTCAAGTTTGCACTATTAATTTAGCCAATGACTCCTTCAGTCTATTTAAATGTAAATATATATGCTTTTCTCTGCATTTATGATCTCAAATCACAATATGTCTTTTCCATTATTAAATCAATATACTCCATTATACAAAAAAGTTATTCATTCTTAATTAATGTTCACCATAATTTTATAGTACAGAATTGGTCTCATAGGGCCCTCTTCCTCTATTACTTCTGCAATCGTTATCCTAGATTTCTATGTCATTTAAGAGAGAAGTGTTATGTGGTTAAACTTTTTTAATTGCCTGACATTGGAGTTCTACTGACAAAAAAATTATTTGCATTTTCTATGTGGCACAGTGAATAATAAGGTGTCCTGGAACTTGCTGAAACGGGGCTATGTCCATAAACTTTGAATAGTAGATTTGGGAGCCTACTTGTGGTTATCCAGATTTGAACCATTTGGCTTAAGTCTGAGCCCATTAGAACTTACTGTTTCCTATAACTATCACCATTTCTTAGACATATAATAATATCCATTCACTGTAGAAGAACATGTACATCTTAGTACAAAATAGAGTTAAGTTAATTTGTCATTGATCATATAAGGCCCGATCCTGCTTTTCTAGCACACGATTGAAGTCTATAGGAATTTAGAGTGCATGAGAAATGTAGGATTAGTCTTATGATGTGTTTACCACACATTGCCATAACTTACTGTGACCATGAGATCTCATGACAGGTTTAACATTAACTTACTGTATGTCACCACTGTTCTTTAATTAAAGAAAATGACATTTATTCCTCTGGGGCCCCACTGAACAGTTTACAATCCACTCTTCATTTTACACACACTACTCAGGAAAAAATGGAAGGCAGCATCCAGAGGCTTGACAAAATGTTCTATGAGACTTTTTACAAGCTTTACAAAATAAACAGCCAGACCGGCCAAACAGCATTAATTCCATAAATGCACCTTTCTGAAAAATACATCACTTGTGAAGGATGTCTTACAAGACTCAGGATAAATAGCATGCATATTTAATATAATTATGTAAACTAAAATAAATATTTTACATTTATTATGCATAATAAAATAATTAGACAACACTCCGTAAGGGATTATTGCATCTGAAATTCCAACTGCAGAAGGATTCATTGTGTAGTTTCAGCAGCAAAAGCATCCTGAGTTAGGACGAGTGACTCCATAGGGGCTACTTTTCTTTCTTTCCTTTCCTTTTTTTTTTTTTGGACAGCATCCCTAGGGA
Source organism: Mauremys mutica (assembly GCF_020497125.1). Lineage (NCBI taxonomy): Eukaryota > Metazoa > Chordata > Testudines > Geoemydidae > Mauremys > Mauremys mutica. Next base: position 102,766,939 of record NC_059073.1, read on the forward strand.
GTTCCCATTTCCTTTTGACTTATTGTCTATGTTCATAAGTTGTAAAATATGGACTTATTAACACACTCCAGGATTTGCACCCATGTCATAAAAATGTGCAAAGTAAGTGTTTACTTTTATATGTACTATAGTTGCCTTTAATAACCTTTCAGCCACCTTGATACTATTACCTCAACATTTGCTGTACACCTTGGCTATAATAAGAATAGCAAAGGAGTATTGCAGATTCTGACATAACAGTATTTAGTTATTTAAGGCCAAAATGGAAAGTGTGTAAGGCCGATCTCTAGAATGAAATGGTAGAATGCAGTGGTTGTCATTAAAAATTCACCATTTACATATAGTTGCTCCATGGTGATATTTAAGATGCCATGCTGTTTCCCTGTACTTATAGCAGGAAACACCTGTGTGATACCACCATGGCTAGCTGTAGGTTGATATTGACTTTAAATGACAACTACTCTATGTGTTAGGCAAAACCACACATTTCCATATTAAAAGAGCGGATTAGGGCAAACTGTACCTATTCTGGTAAGGGGTAATAAGATATGTGCATAATAGACCAATTGTGGCCTTCAGCAAGATATGGAGACCCTTCAGCTCTCACTGAAGTCACTAGGAGGAGCTGAGTGTGCTCAGAATCTTGTAGGAACAGGCTTATAAAGAACAGATGTGAATAGAAGCTTTAGAGGGAAATTCTGTGAGTATGTGCTCCTGGGTCCCAGGCACAGGTGTCTCAAAACAGTTTCTAAGCCCTTAGTGTTTATTAAATTTTCAGATAAAATGCTCAGTATCATTTGTACAACATCTAGATTTTAAAAATAATGTTTGCATAACATTTAAGCATAACCCAAAAATGCAATGTAAGTTATTCTAATGAATGCATAGGTAGCATTTAAACTAATGGTGAATATGGTTTCTTCTTTAATACTATTGCTAGACATGTACGTGTGTTTGTGTTTACTTAAACTATTGCTGATATTTCATGCGTTGACTTAGAATAAAAATGTGAAACATGACAAGCCAAACTACTGATAGGCTATCATGCTAACTGGTAGACTTGACTTCAGAAGTATATTTTAGAGCCTATGAGCTAGTGGAATCTGAGTGTGTTAAAGTGCCATTGTCCAGAGCACTGTCCCTTAGTAAATTTTGACAGTGTAGGGTGTCACTCAGGTGTCTGGGAGTAAAGGGTCAGATTCCCATCATTCAAGCGTCTCCATTCCATAATTTTCATGTCTTTTTAAAAAAAATCCTGCAAAACTATTCACTACTTCCTGCTGTCCATCTCAGACAGAAGCATGGAACCCACACAGGTCTGTACTATAGTCATGAACATTGCAAACAAAGGACAAACAACCCTCCGGTATTTGAAGAGCCACAGGACAAACTACGACAATGAGGGACATGAGGATTTCATAGAGGAGAGATTGTGAAAACCAATTCAAGTTAGTTGGTAATGTTCATGGAGCAGCTGCAGATGGTGGAGCACTGTTTTTTGGGACTGAGAAATGAGCAGTGATTGGTGGGATGGCATAGTAATTCAGTTTTGTGACTATGAATAGCGGTTGCAGAACTTTCGGATGTGCAAAACCACATTGTGGATCTGTGTGCTGAGCTTGCAGTACAGGGACATCAAAATGCATCCCTCCAACACAGGGACACCAAAAGAGAGCTAAACTGACAGTTAAGAAGCGAGTGGTGATAGCTCTGTGGAAGCTTGCAATGCTAGATTGCTACCACTCAGTGGGAAATCATTTCAGAGGTGGAAAATCCATAGTGGGGGGTCTTCTGCTATGCAGGACGGTGACTCTCAGCAATGTGCAGGACATAGTTGATGGATTTGCAGAACTGGGGTTCTCAAACTGCAGTTGTCAAGAGATAGCATGCAAATCCCTATTTTGGCACCAGCCCACCTCGTCACAGAGTACCTCAACAAAAAGGGCTGCATTTTTGTGGGCATGCAAGCATTGGCATACCAGGGATACTTCAGCAGCATCAACATTGGCTGGTCAGGGAAGATGTTTGATGCTCGCATCTTTAAGAACACAGGACTATTCAGAAATCTGCAAGCTGGGACATTCTTTCCTTACCGGTGGAAATGCCAATAATGCCTACTCCTTGCTTCTTTGGCTCATGCAGCCGTACACCGAAGCTAACTACAGGGGAATGAAAAGCAGATCATGACTTACCTCTGTTTGTTGTACCACTCCCTCTTCTAGTACAAGTAAATTAATGAAGAGTTGATACTTGTATCTTGCTATGTTGGGGTCAGGCACCATCTGTAAACACTGTAATGGGAAATGCATTCACACACTTAATCCTAGATTCCTTCCCCTGCATTGGGCTCACCCGTGCTAAAATGCCAGGACTGACTAGACTGCAGTGGAGTTTCAAATACTTCCTGGTTCGCAGCATAGCCAGACCCTCAGTTGTGTGTCCCACATCCTTCTCCTCTTCCTCCTGCTCCTCTCAGTTCATGGCAGGAGTCCGTGTCTCAACCGCCTTGGAAGTATCTGTGGTACTCTGGGGTGCTGCTTGGGTCTCTGCCAAGTATGGCATGCAGCTTGTTATAAAAGCAGCAGGTCTGTGGCTTGGCACTAGATCAACTATTGGCCTCCCTGGCCTTCTTGTATGCCTGATGCAGTTCCTTTGCTTTCATGCAGCATGGCAGCTGATCCCTGTCATATCTCTTCACCTGCATCCCTGTGCAATCTGCTTGTAGATGGCCATGTTTCTACTACTGCTCCATAGGCCCAGGAGATCCTACTGCCTATTCCAGATAGGAGCATGTCTGTAGCATGTGGCCAGTATTGTGGCTTCCATTCTGCATAACTCATGGGTAGTGGAGTTCACAATTGTGAACTCGAGTTGTCACTGTTGGGCCTTGTGGGAGAGCTGCTGGAGGATGTTTAGGGTCAATGTATGTCACCCAGTGTCTACACTCACACTGGTCAACTATAGTAGGTTGACCATGGCTCAATGCCATTCAGTGATGTGATGTTACTGCGTTGTAATGGGGCACTTATATTGGTGACAGAGAAATTTGACTATATGCATATGTACAACTAGGTTGATGCAAGTGACTTTTGCTGACCTAACTTTTTAGTGTAGAGCAGGACTTAGACTATACTCATATAAGCTAAGGCAACTTCCACAGGTTTTTTTTAATGAATAAGCAATCTGCATGTTTCCCCAGTGATTTCAGCAATATTCCCAACCCCAAGCGTTCAAATATTATGAATCATAACTTCAGATATCATGAGAATGGCTTAAAAACAATAAATATTGGATTCTTTTTATTTGATTTTTATTTTTTTAGTCTTTAGAGTTCACATTTTCCACCTTTTCTTTATAATCATGAGGACTAGAAATTTTTGTTTTTAATGAAAGCTGATTCACATGCAATCACCTAACTCCATTAGTTGGGGCTTTAAGAAAAACACAAAATATCCTGAAACTCATGATAAAATTGTGACAATTGGCAACATTGCCCCAGTCCCATTTTTGGATGAGTACCCTGAGGATGAACTTTTATGTGTCATCCTTTAAAGTTCAAATTCTACATTACTCATATGCAAACCTGTTAACTTCATTGTCACAGAGAGCAGAAGTTAGACATAAATGTTATTAATTTCCATATAGTTAGTCCTTTACCAACTTCTTTCCACTACAGTCCATCTTGACCCAGTGCCCAGTCCCCACCCACCCACCCACTCCCATTGCGGCCTGTACAGGCACCCGACCTCTTTCATCTCCTTACTGTCTCCCCCCTGCCATCCAACACTGTGCCTAGTCTCCAATCTATCATTCCTACTGGAGATCTGCCTCTTGCCACTGACCTACATATGAATCTGTCAGATTTTCTCAATCCAAAACACAATGTATTTGATATCAGCAAATCTGGAAAAAAAAAATCTCATGCCTATTGCAGTGGAGAGAGAAACCCTAATGTTGTTTTCCATTTGCACTATACATTTTATCTTCTCTCTGCTCAAACTCGATTCTCTCCACCACATAGCTACCACCATATTTTTCTCTCTTGCAGACACGCTCAGGTTGGTAAGCTATGTGCAAATTCAGCACAAACATTCCTTTCAGGCTCTTAATTAATAATGGTAAATTATAACTTCAAGGGGTTATTTAGAAATTTTTTCATTTAAAATAAATACAAGTTTTAATGCCTCCCTCACGTCAGGATGAGTGAGAAAGCTCTGGTCTTCAAAATACTATTTTTGCCAAAAACACTTGATATGTTTTGAAATTCTTTGAGTTTCAAGGAAATTCATTGCTGTATGTTTAAATACAAAATCTCTTTAAATCTACATATATACTCTTTTGTTTGTTGGCACAATTGAAGCAGAAATTAAGCATTGGGATTGCTGATTAACTACCACAGTCATTTTGAAAAAAAAAGTAACCGTATGTCTCTTCTCTTCTATTGCCTCTCAAAGTAGAATCAAAATAAACGTGTATTTAGTTCACTGTTCTTTAGACCCAAATCCAATCATTATAAAAGGGTCAAAGTTATCTTTGGGAATGGTCATTCTATAAGGAATTGCTATGGACAATCCCCTGAGTGATAGTTTGCTATTACTGTACATATTGTGGTAGACATGCAAACCTTAGAAATGAAAATAATAGATAATATATTTGCCACTAGTCTGTTGCGTTGTCTTATTTCCCAGGCCTAGAGCTATTGTCATATAATAAAGAACTCTCCTCCCCCCCACACCACATAGATAAAAACACAAAACTACATTAAAAGATCATTACTACATTTGCAAAATCAAGTACACAAAAATTAGGAAATACCAGAGTTAAGTTTGCCTGTGAAATTTTAATGTGACCCCCATGTTTGTATGCATTATGATACAGTCCTTAATTACATTCAGTTTTTTTTCCTCAGGACCACTTCCTCATCTGGTGTAAATGAATGTAGCTCCGTTTACTTCAGCATAATGGCACCAGGCCAGTTTATATCAGCTGAGCCCACAGTATTTCTCTATTGGAATGAAATAATTTATTTTAAAAAGACCATCCAAAGTCAACTTTGATCTGAGCCTTGTGTGGTTCAGAAAGGGAAAAGCAAGCCCAGTTCAATAGGCATTCCAGAAAGAGTGGGAACCTGCTTTGGGGGACCTTTTAAAAATACAAAATATAAAGGTGGGAGGGAAATAAGTTCCTGAAGGAAGGAAAACAATTGTTAGGAAGGGTTTCCTCTTCTTTCTCTGAAGAGAACTTGTAGGCTTCTAGCCACCTCCAAAGTTCCTCTGCAGCTGCTAGTCCATGCTAGTCAGCAGCTGTGATGAAGGTGACCATGCTCTCTGCTCTGATGAAGGTGGCTGATACTGGCTTTATCCTGAGCATTTCTTCTTCATGAGCTGCATGGCCCTAGTGTGGGAAACAGTGAGTTGCAAGCAGAGAATAGTGTTGTGGAGGAGACAGGGAGCTTATGTACATGAGCACTCCATCCCAAAATAGTTCCCAAGCTGTATTGTTTAATGTTTGTTTGTTTGTTTGTTTGTTTGTTTGTATTACGGTGGCATGAAGGGGGCCCAGTCATGGTTTAGGGCCTCATTTTGCTAGACTTTGTAAACACAGAATATAGATCTAAGCACCTGTTTATTGTCTTGCTCATTGAGCCAACCTTACCTCCAGATCAGGCCAGTGCACAGCTGGCCTATGTGGCTTGGCCAGGTGGATTTAGGTCTGAATGGGGGCCATAGAGTTTATTTGAGACTTTTCTGGACCTTTCTTTACATAGTTCAATAGTCACCATTAAAATCTATAATTTTGCCTTTGCAAGTAGATAATATCACTGTGGTATTATCACTAATCCCTAGAGGGAATATCACTACTTACTTGCTAAGGCTTTTGTACAGATTTTAATGGTGACCATTCTCTATGTTAGTTTCCAGTTTCTCTCTCTTTGCTCAAGAAAAAAATATTTTGAATCCAAGTATTACAGCAACTTTTGAATCTTTGCAATCACATACACCATAATGTTATACGTAACTGCGTTTAAAGACTTCGGTTTTATGAAAAGGTTTTGCTAATAATGACAAAACATGACAACAAAACCACAAATTAAATCACCAAAACATGGGCTTAAAATAATGGGCTGCACACGTGAGTGTGGAGCAATATTTGTTACAATATGCAGGGGGAAGTGTATGCTACCTCAGGACAAGATCATCACTTCGCCTTGTGCCCTGCCCAGGAAAGGAAGGGATTGTAATGCACCGCTTATATTTTCATATGGTCTGTGGGATCCCCGCCCACATAACTCAAAGTATGGGGGGAAAGCAAACTACACAGGGCTCTTACACCTTTTGCCACATGGGTGGAGCCTTGACTCAATACATTCTCTCCCAACAGGTGAGTTGACATGAGGAGAAAGTAATCTGCATCTGTTCTACCTAATAGCAGATTGCATTCCCCCTGGAGCAAAGGGGGAGCCAGAAAATGAACTGTGACTCTCAAAATCACAGCTAGCTATCTGGTCTTCTTTGGGGACAACGCAGTAACATTCTGCCCCTTACTGAAGGCAGATATGATCATAATCTGGCTCTTAGTCTTTCTTTTCCTTCTGCCTGAGCACAACAACCCAGCTTGTCATGGTATTGTATTATTGTGCTGTATACCAACAACAATCTTTTTTTGAAAATAGTGTTAAATTAACATCACTTCTAACACTCTTTAGCAGTACTATCTTTTATATTTTTAGCTGTAACATCACTATTAAAAGGATACATGGCTAGAAAACTCTGTAGTTTATAATACTATAAAACTTCCCCTTGTGTTATAAGCCTATAAATATCTCCAGGAGTTCTAGTGACATCATAAAGCACTTGAACAATCATTTTGGTAGTTTATTGTGGTATCACCAGAACCCCTTAACTTTATTATATAAACACCCTCCCTCTGTCAAGGTGATTTCTGAATCTCAGTGGTGACTCCATAGTTAAGGAGGCAATGTGGTTCACACTATAAGCTTCATTTTGAAACACCAACAAAAATTTCAGATAAATTCTTTCCCTTCCTTCAAGTAAATTGAACAAGGCATCTGTGAGGTAAGAGACTTCAAAATGAGTTCTTCACTTTCTGAAAGGGCTCCTAATTTGTCTGTAGCACCATATTTCAAAAGCTGCTTGATCTGAAAAGTTCCCATATATGTTCATGAGCTAGTCCTGGGGCTAGTTAGGTTGGTTAATGAATTCTGCACATGCTTACAGTCCAGCGGTCTCTGAAACATTAATAAACTTCCTCACGGGTTAGTTAGATACCTAAACTTTCATTTTAAAAAAAAGAAAGAATCTCTATCTCTTGCCTTCCAAAAACAGCTTTATAATGTAAATCAACCACTAAGGTAGTTTGTTACAGTGTTTTTTTTTTCCTTTTGGATAACTAAAATATTGGCCTGCTGCAGCTATGCTCTTGCCTGCTGCCACCAGCCATAGCTCCTAACTTGATTTCTTGTTTGGAACTCTGTATCTTTTCCTTCCATACTGTCACAGTATGGCTACAATAGACTCTCAATATCCCTTGCACTACTCTGAAATATTTTGGTTTCAGTGGCACATCAGCGGCACCCTAGGAAGAATGGTCAGTGCCCCTCCTCTAGTGCTTGAGCCAATGCAGCTTCCCCTCATTGTTATCTGGGGAGATAAACTCCCAGCGAAGCAAAGGGTGGGTAATGTGTTTCCTGCTGGCACTCCTAAGCACTAGTGTGCTTGGTGCTGCAAATGCCAAAATAAAGACGCTGGATGAAATCTTGGCTCCACTGAAGTTAATGGTTAAATTCCCACCATCTTCAGTGGAGCCAGGATTTCACCCACTACCTGTTCTGAAGAGCTTACAGATACAGATACGCCTAGAAGTCCAGTGAGAGATGTAGCAACATTTTGACCATTCTTTGAACACTGCAGTGTTTTTAAAAAAAAAATAAATTAAAGAAGAAAAGTTTGTGGGGATCAAGAGGAAAAAAAGACTTCTGCTAAACTCTATTTTATTGGTACCTCATTCTCCCAAACCTCTTCCACCTTCATTTGTCTGTTTTGTCCACCTGATGTATCCTGTCTGATTATAGATTATAGATTATTATTATAGATTATAAACTCTCTAAGGTAGGGATGGCTTTCTCTGTTGTTTATACAGTGCCCAGCACAAGGGGTACTGCGGATCTTGGAATGGGGATCCTTTGATGCTACCGTATTGTAGTAGAAATAATAATAATAGAGATTCTTGGAATCCATGCCTTCCTTGAGCAGTAAGTTGACAAAATTAATTCCCTATAAATTAGACAAGACTAGAATGCTTCAGAATTTAGTATTTGCTACCATACATAGAGTTTGTGGAGGAGCAGCAACCACAAGGAGCAAGATGATGTAGGGAAGCCTGCACTGTTTGTTTCCTGGGTAAAGGGCTTTAGGCGAGGATTTTCAAAGGAGCCTAATGGAGTTAAGTGCCCAAATTCCATTGAATTTCAGCAGGAGTTGAGTGACTAACTCCCTTAGTCTTCTTTTGAAATCCCATCCTTAGTCTCCAGGGCTTGTAATCCAGGATTTTTCATGAGAACTAAATACATCTCCAGATTTTGGCTCCAATCCTGCAAAAACTTAAGGATGTATATGTAGCCCCATTGACTTCAAGTGTTGGCTGGATCAGAGCCCTGTTTTTTTTATCTGTTTTGTTTTTAAAAAACTTGACCTTCAAGTATAAGTTCTTCCAAATACATTTCTGCTTCTTTGGATTAAGCCATTAATGTACTAACAGGTAGTAAGGGAGAGAAAATCATCACTGAGGGAAGCGGTGAATTTTAAAGCAAGCTGAACTATTTAGAATCCCTTTCCCATTATAATTGGAACTTCTTGAGCAATAACTACTAAGTATGAAAGAAAAAAGATATTAAGATATCGGGAGACAAATTCTTCTCTTCATCATCACACAAATACTCATTTATTTGTTGATTGAACTTTGGTGGAAGTAGCCTTGTTGGCACAGAGATAATTTCAAAAGTTCCCCACACAGCAGTAGTGCAAACCCTAAACATAAGCGATAACGGAGAAGGAATATGTACAGGGCTCTACCAAATTCACGGCCATGAAAAAGACGTCACAGGCTGTGAAATCTGGTCTTCTGTGTGCTTTTACCCTATACTATACAGATTTCAAGGGGGAGATCAGCGTTTCCACTGTTGGTGGTCGTTACCCAAAAGGGGTCACAACATAATTTTACGGGGGTCGTGGTATTGCCACCCTTACTTCTGCATTGCTGCCTTCAGAGCCGGGCAGCAGGGAGTGGCGGCTGTTGGCTGGGCACCCAGCTCTGAAGTAAGGGTGGCAGTACCATACCATGCCATCCTTACTTCGCCTTCCTTACTTCTGCACTGCTGGTGTCGGCAGCACCACCTTCAGGGCTGGGCTCCTGGCCAGCAGCTGCCGCTCTCCAGCTCCCCAGATCTGAGGGCAGCACTACAACCAGCACCAGCACAGAAGTAAGGGTAGCAGTACTGTGACCCCGCTACAATTACAAAACTCTGAAATTTCAGATTTAAATAGCTGAAATCATGAAATTTACAACTTTTAAAATCCTATGACTGTGAAATTGACCAAAATGGACTGTGAATTTGGTAGGGCCCTAAATATGTATATTTAATTTTTGCTCCTACATTTCTTTCCATTTCCTTGACCATTTCTGTTTACCGTCTGAAACATGAGTGGAATTTTGTTTACCCTCTGAAACATGAGTGAATAGTTATACAGTCAGTTCCTGTGATCTCTGACAGAGTGTGTGGACACAAAATGGACACTAGAGGCTTCACTTTAAAATTGTTATGGCTTGTAGGTCTGCGCCGCTTGGAATGGGTACTTAGTTAAAAATAGCTGTCAGTGTATATGTTAGTCACATGAGCAACCCCTCTTCAAAACACACAGATTTTTAACTAAACATCCATTTTGACTTGATTCAGTAGGTTGCTTAAGCGCATGTATAACATTAAACACATGAATAGCCCATATGTTCTTAGAGTACCATGGTAAATCTAGGCCTTTAAGAATTGTGTTACTATGATACAAAGTAGTTTCAAAGAAATCCTCTTGTTTTATAAAAGATTTTTGGAGGGGGAGGGTTGGTTTTGGTTTTTTTAAGTTTTAAAGTAGAATACATGTTTTCTTTAGCTGTAAAAGCACAATCAAGGCAACATGATAAGTGAGTCAGTGTTGTAAAAGTAAAACTAATTTTGCCTTCACTCACATGAGCTATAGAAGGAGGAAGCTTTATTGTCCCTGGGAAGGTGATAAGGCAGAGTAATTGTATATTATACTGTCCTGGAACATCTGCCTGAAGACTGTTGGAGCAATTCATCTATCATGGACGATACAGCATGTTTTGTCTTTCTGCTCTAACCCATCCCCACTGCTGGCCTGCACGAAGGTTTTGATAGGGCCTGTGCCTGGGCTGGGGCTCACATTAATCAGTCCCCTTGTTCAACACTCCAGCTGACATAATTACAACCTGCGCACAGCAGTTATTCAAGTCGAGTCCTTGTCACTCGTGGTGCGAAACTACACAGCTCAGATCCCGAAGGAGATTGCCTTATCACACAGAACAAGGGCTCACAGGAGTTGAAGAGAATAGAAATGGGAAAATGTCTTCCGGGAGTACTATATATTCCTTTAAAATAAGACATTTGAGAGACTTACAAGGGACAAAGAGAAGTATTGTGCAAGGTCTGAAATGAACAGGTTATTATTTTTAAAAGGATTACACAGGCCATTTTTGTGAAATGGACATGGATTATTAAATAAATTCAGTGGTCTCTCTCTCTTATCATTCAGTGACTCTGCCCTATTAGTTTTCCTCAGAAGTGATAAAATAGTTTTAGACTTGTAAAAGGTTTAAGTATCTCTCAGTAGAAATCATCAGAACACAATCAGTAAAAGTGTAAGTATTATACCAGTAAAACTGGCACACACATAAGGGAAAATCTGTAAAGATCAGAGTTAAAGGTAAGGAAAAGTGCTTGCAAAAGGGCTTTCAAAGATGAGCAAGTTCATTAGTTTCTGCTGTAGCATGGTATAGGAATGTGAAAGATGAAGCTGGGAAACTGGCTTCATATTTTACCATTTTTTTCCTCTCTTCATATTAACCCTAGGCAGGACAGAAAGCAGATCCACAGCACTGTGTAGAGTTTCCCTTCTTCTCTTACACACACTTTAAACTTTTATTACTAAAATAGTTATTTTTCCATGACAGAACATTAGCGTAACCTAAGTGTACGATGATTTACGTGATTTGGGTCTAATAAAAGTCGCCAGTAAACCATGTTCTTATTGGGACTTCAGTGCAGAAAGTTCTCTCTTGACATTCAATCCTTCCCCCTCCCCCAGGGTGGGGGGGTCCCCTCCTATCATTAACCCAAATTTAAGGCAAATTCTACACTTTTGAATCCATGGGCTAGCAAAGGTGCTGTGAAACATGGATAATGATTTCTGGTCTCATTAAAATTTTATTCCTAACACTTAAACGTATATCACTGGAAATGCATATCATTGGAAAACCTACAGTAAATTATCTTTTATTGGTGAGCGGGTATGATTTTTAGAGTATAAAATGCCTTATCTGAAGCTAGGTGGATTGGAGTGAGAGTGCTAGAAACACATTTAGTTTATACAGCTCACACCATTTGTGTGTGCTTACTTCCCTTTGTATATAATATAGGTTAAATACTCAATTTTCCGATGTATTGAGTCAACCGCACACCATTTCATAGTTTCTCTTGATGATGTGCACACCACATTTTACTTCATGTGTGACTTTTCTCTGTAAAGTGGCTATGTAAGAACACCTGCTCCCTGTGAGGTGAGGCATATCTACTTCCTGTAATGACAAAAATGAATGTTGCTGCTTCCTATTCTCGCAGAACCAACCCAGCGATGGGAAAAGGAGCTGTATTCTATTCTCACCCCACTCATCATTAACAGGATTACTAGGTAATCTCCAGCTGCAGTGCTGAACACTGCTGCTAGCTACCCCGTACAGACAGTGATGCTGTGAAGGCAGAATAATGATGTTGCACAGATGTAACTGAGGGCAAAAATTGGACAAGCAAATTATTTATTACTGCTGATGAGCCATGAGATTCCATTTTTAACTGAGCACATTTCCTGTGGAAGTCATAGAAAGACAACAAACATGGAACCTCATGGTGACATTTTTCAGAGTTGAGCCACACTTTTCATAGATTCAGAGGTATAAACCCAGAAGGACCATTAGATCACCTAGTCTGACCTCCTGTATAACACAGTCCATGGAATTCCATACAGAATTGAGCCCAATAGCTTATATGAGAGTAACACACACTTTCCAGGAAGGTATCCAGTATTAATTTGAAGACATGAAGGGATGGAGAATCCATCACTTCCATTTGTAGTTTGTTCCAAAGGTTAATTACCCTTACTGGTAAAAATGTATCGTATTTCTCATTTGAATTTGTCTGGCTTTAAATTCTAGTCATTGGTTCTTGTTATGGTGCTCTCCTCTAAAATAAAAAGCCTTTTAGTACCCAGTGAAGGTACTTATATACCGTGATCAAGTCTTCTCTTGATCTTCTTTTGGATAAACTAAGCAAATTGAGCCATTTAAGTCTCTGACTGTGTGGCATTCTTTTCTAGCCCATGAATAATTTTTGTGGCTCTTCTCTGTACTCTTTCCAATTTTTTCAATATCCTTTAAAAATGTGAATACCAGAACTGGACGTAGTATTCCAATATTGGTCTCACCAATGATGTATAGAGAGGCAAAATGCCCTCCCTACTCCTACCTACTACATCCACAAATTGCATTTACCCCTTTTGCAGCAGTATCACCTTGAGCTGTTTGCCAATGGTGACTCTTTCCAGAGTCTCTGCCTTCCAGGATATTGTCCCCCATTCTACAGGTACAGCCTACATTCGTTGTCCCTAGGTGTATGACCTTACATTTGGCTGTATTAAAATGCACTTGATTTGGTTGGGCCCAGCTTACAAAGCAATTCGGATCATCTGTATGTATGCCCTGTCATCATTATTTACCATTCCATCCATCTTCATGTCATCCACAAATTTTATCAGCAGTGATTTCCTGAAATGAATCTTTCAGGAAATTAAGATTTAATTCCAAAGTTAAATCTGAGTAGTTGTAATGAGAGAGAGAATGGTCTCCAGTTTCCTGGCGTGGTGGGAGTGGCAAAGGGTTTGGGGGAGGCAGTATAATAGCATAACAAATCCTGTAGAGCAGAGGTAATAGAAACAATACTGCTCTTGACACTAACCCAGGCAGCAGAGCAACAGGACGTGCCCTCTAGGGAGCTTTGTCTGCTACCAGAATGGCTGAAAGAGCTGACATAAAGGCCAGTTGGAAGAAGAGCCATCTGCATCCAAGACTGACAAGCAGCCTTTAGGGTCTGCTGCTATCATCTGTGACTTCAGCAAAGTTAGGAGTCCTTTTCATCTCCCTGCAGCCTGCAGAATCCAAACCCTTTCATAGCCTCCATCTGTACATGTATGTTTGTGGGAACATTTTGTGCCTCACTGAGGCTTCACAAACTGTTTGTGTACAGTGACTTGAATTTTTCAGTGTAACTTTAGGTGGTCATTTAGAAAAGTATGATAGAAAAAGAATTGCCATTAAGGGGGAGGCAAAGGAACATCTTCACTTAGTCTTATCCCATCCAGTTTTGTTTTGTTTTGTTTTTTAAATTGAATGCTTTCCCTGTCCCCATTTCAGCAGCATACTTAAGCAAGCACACAACATTAAGCTCCTGAGTAGTCCCATTGAAATAGTCAACAGGACTACTGGAACTTAAAATTCCATGAGTACTTAAGATTCTTGCTGAATCCAGGCCTGTGTTAGTTAAACCTCCCATCCCCACTTTGATCCTGGTGATCTGCCCAGTATCCTCCCAAAACATATTTGTGTGTCTTCTATGCACAGCAAACCCTCCTCTTCTCAAACCAGCTTCTTCAGTATCCAGCCTGGAAAAATAATCCTCCCAAAAGGAACCCAGTGATTCTCAGCTAGTGTGAAATTAGTCAAGAGCAAAGATTTGATGCATGATAATCCCCTCCCGTTTCTGCCGCTAGAAACCCTTGGTAAGGCCATGCAGGGGTGGAGTGTGCACAGGAGAGCTCTGCATTCCTTACATGCTTCTAAGGGGCATTCTGGGGCCAGCCCCAAAAAGGCTGGATCAGAATTGGCTACTTAGGGTAGGCCTTGAGACACACCACTGTATGTACATTACACAGATTCAATGGCCAGGAACCCCATGAGGTTACAGAAAGAGGTTGCAAGTATTGTTTGTCCACCATAGCTTTGGAGGGAATGATATTACAGCCTGCCTATCCATTGCAGGGAGCAAGGGATGGATTATATCACTCCATCACCTCCATAGTTCCCTTTAAAAAGCCCATTTACTATAATTTGGTATATGGAGGATTAAAATTGGCCCACTGAGATCAGCTTTTTAAGAGCATACATTTGAAATAATCAATTCCTTAAAATTGGGCTGCGTGCACGATAAATATAATTGTGAATATTTGGCTCAAACTACAGTTTGGACACAATATTCTGCTGAAGAAAACTGGGACACAAATAGTAAGTTATCAGTTTCCCATCCATTTCAGTGCTGATGCACTAATTCTTGCTACTGCCCTACAGGGCTCTGCTACTTTTAGCAGCCAGCATTGGACATCTGTCACACATACTGTATGTCATAACTAATAGAGCCTTATAAAAATACAGAATTATCAGTGTAGAAAAGATGAAAGAATTATTATAATTAGGCACAAGTGTGACTTCAGTACTCTGAGTAAATCCCAAATAGTTTTTCATTATTTTCTTTGTGAAACATACATTATGTAGTTAAACAGTATGAACATGGCTTATTCTGTTTTACTGTTGTTTCATTGTTTCTGTATGGCAATATGCACGACTGATTAGGCTGCTTCATTTGTGTGGTGGTTTTGGCTGTGTTTTTTCAATCAGGTTAGCTCAATCGAATTAGCTTAACATGCTAACACATGTTCAGATGTTTTAACCTGTGCCTTGACATGGCTTTTCAAACATGTTAAGCTAACTTGAAAGAGCTAACACTATTGAAAAGCACATCCATTTACCTCATTAAGAGAGGTACTCGGTGGGCTGTGTCTGTCTTTTAGGGCCTGACCTCTTTGTAACCTTCCTGTAGTGTTGCCAACTCTAACGATTTTATCATGAGTCTCTCAAAATTTGATGTTTTTCTTAAAGCTCCAGCTCCTAGATTTATGTGAATATCGCAGCTTTCATTTAATAAACAAAATGTTAAGTTTCTAACTCTCCTGACTACAAGGAAGAGCTTGGAAATGTGACCCAAGTACATCCCAAAGGCTCAGAAACCAGAAGACAAAAATCCCTCATGAATTTTAAATTAATCTCATGATGCTATTTTGAGGCTTGGCTCATGATTTTTCAGGACTTGGGGCTGGCAATACTTCTCATTTGTTTCCCTCTAACCCTGGGAAGATATGTTTACGCTAAGGTTTTTAATTTGTGTACTGGAACAGATATTTTTGGAGTGTCAGGATTAACATGTACAAACATGGTAGCAAACTCAAATTAATTGGAATCAATTAACTTGAGTTCAAAACTCTAGTGTAGACAAACCTTGAGTGCATAAGCTGTTTCTTCTGGCCAGTCATGAGTTAGGCAGGGAGCTTATGTCCTTAGTGAATGTTGTGCCTGTGTGATTCTCTGCTAACACAAAAATGGACATGAAATGGGGTATCCTCACGGAACAGAGGAAGCTGTTTGTTTGTTTGCACTTTTCTTTCTTACTGAAACAGACTGCATGTTGAACAAACTGATTTGAGAAAGGGTGGTTTCTGATGAGGTGTGCATGGAAGACATATCCATTACAGCTATTCAGCTAGCCCCAACTATAGGCAAGGACCGCTTGTTTCAGAGATTATGCATTTTCTGGCTAGGGATTGGCCACATTTTAATATATTTTACTTTTTAAAAATTGGTGACTCTGGTTGGAAAATGTAGTCAATAGCAGATTTCTTCTGTCTGAGTGTGTGTGTGCGCGTCTTGATGTATTGGCTTGATGCATGAATCACTGAGTGAAATTCTATGGCCTGTGTTATGTAAGAGAACAGACTGAATGATCATAGTGGTCCCTCCTGGTCTTTAAATCTATGAATCCTTTTGTTTTTAGTTTAAATCACAACTGTGAGAGTTTAGCTAATGATAGTGAGTTTTCCAAACTGGTTGGGTGTTTTCTATAAGTATTGAGTGAGATTTGGCTATTTTCTGGCTAGTAAATGGGATTAGAATTCTATGGCAGTGTAGATAGGTTTCAGCAGAAGCTTGCGTAATTTCCATCACTGAGGTTGTTATTCCTGTAAGAAATTGTCTATTTTAAAATGTTCTGCTACTTTGTTAACTACTGGATCAAAATCCTGCTTGCTATTTCTATTTGTTGTAGCTTGTGCTGCAGGGTTTAATCAGGGGTGTCAAACATATGGCCCATGAGCTAGATCTAACTAAAACAGTTTCATCCAGCCCCTGGACTTCCCATGAATCTACTAACATGTTTATACAACCCCAGAGTCTGCACTACAGGAGACGTGATTTGTGCTCTACGTGTAGACCTTGCTAGTGTGCATCATGTGTACAGGACCATACATCAGTGTGCACTAAGGAACATTTAGTGTGCACCATCAGAGTCCATACGGACCAGTTAGAGCACCACACACTGGTGCACTGTAAAAATCACACTCCCCTTGTCCAGACTCCAGCACAGCAATCCAGCAAAACCTTGTGTACTTAGTTGCATTTAAGAGGCTCTGGAGAGGCATAAAGTAAATATAAGTAATTACCAATGGGGTTTAACTTTACCAATTTCTCGTTTAATAACTTTTGCTGAATGTAGCCCATGCCAAGCAGCAGGATATCGGATCTGGCCTACCATATGAAATGAGTTTGACACCCCTGGTTTCAGTAGTGCAGAGGGCCTTCTGCAGGCCCTCTACACCAGGGTGAACTTCACCCATACTAACTCAAAGGGGAAACTTTAAATACATCTTTTTACTTAGTCTACTGTATCACTGTGTTTCTTTTCAGATGTAAGTAGTGACATACATACAGTTGCCAGATGTACTTACGATTATGTGCAGTCCTGTACAGAAAGTGGCTGTTTGTGCCGAATACCATGGAGAAACTTTTAAAGAACAGTTCATTTTTTGTGGCAATATGAACCCTGAAAAAAGCTATAGTCTCTAAGACCTAGTGGATGAAGTAATAAGTATTATGTCCCATTCATGCCTCTAAAACCTTCCATTTGCATGCTTGCAGTGTCTTTTCAAGATGGTGGGTACTGCATAATAGAAGAGTGTAATCTGTGTATTTCACTAGCAGAGCAGAGCAGGGTAATGCTTGGAGAGTGGTAGGAAGTGAACTATTCATCTAGACATGCATATAAAATCTTTGAAAAACCTTAGTGGTGTAACTTGCATTTTGGATGGGCAAGTTTAGAAAACTAAACTCCAGAGTTAATAAAGTCGAATTTTTGTCACTTTTAAATCGTATCAGAATGCCTGTTAGTAGGATGCCTCTTAAGATTTCTGTTAGCAAGAGGAACAGTCTTCTGATTGTTAATACTAATCCCCATCCACTACCTTTTGGAGTCTGGCGTAATTCATTTCTAGCTGTAAAATCAACATTTTCAGGATTGGTTACAAAGTAACAAAAAGAAGGACACCTCAGTAATCTCTGACTGGCTGTAGAAGTCAAAAGGAAGAAACTAATCCTTTTGGCCCATATTTTTAAAGGTGTTTGGGTGTTTCTCCACCCAGCGTTGCAAGGCCTAACTGGTTTAGGAGCCTAAGGCCAGGTCTACACTATACACTTACTTTGGTATAACTACTTCACTCAAGGGTGTGAAAAATCCACACCCTGCATGATGCAGTTATGCTGACCTAACCCCTGATGTAGATAGCTGTATGTCACTGCGAGGGCCTCTTCCGTCAACATAGTTACTGCCTCTTGCAGAGGTGGATTAATTACGCCGAAGGGAGAAGCTCTCCTGTAAGAGTAGTAGTGTCCTCACTGAAGCACTACAGCGGCACAGCTGCACCTGCTGCAGTGTTTTAAGTGTAGACCTACCAAGCGTCTCAGATTAGATGGAGGCTCCTAAGTCAGTTAGACTTTGCAATGCCGAGCAGAGCAACGCCTAAATACCTTTTTAAAATATAGGCCAAAGCAATTTAGCTTTAATCATAAAATGTAGAATTGAATATTTTTAAACCCCATATTAAGTTTTCCCTTTAAATGGGGTGAGAGAGTAATTAGTTAGTTAAAATAGTCATGATGTGAGCCCAGGGCTAAAACCGCAGGAAATTTTTGAGGGATATCCTACAATACAGTGATTCTCAAACTTTTGTACTGGTGACCCCTTTCACATAGCAAGCCTCTGAGTGCACCCTCCCTCCCCCTTATAAATTAAAAGCACTTTTTAATATATTTAACACCATTATAAATGCTAGAGGCAAAGCGGGGTTTGGGGTGGAGGCTGACAGCTCGTGACCCCCTGAGGGAACCCAATCCCCAGTTTGAGAACCCCTGCTATAATACAATGTGATAAGATCATAGAAATAGCTTGTCTGTTGGCTTAGTTTCTTTGAGCCTACCCTGCTGGAACAGTCTACAGTTCTCTTCTGCCAACTCTTCAAGTCTCTTCTTTGTGTTAATGTTTATTATTTATATAGAACCATAAATATACATGATATTTTACAAACACACACAAAAAGCACTGCCCCAAGAAATACCAGTCTAAAACTCTGGCAGACAAATACACTGTATGGGACAAAAAAATCAAACAACATGTTGAGGTTACAATGGCAGTATGGTGATCAACACTGGAAGGCCTCTTCAAAAGAAGTGGCTTTTAAAAAAGGACTTGAAGATGAGGAAGGCCACATAAAGCCCTATTTCACAATTTTGTGTCTGGAGTTAGGTGCCTAAATTGACATCTAGGCACCTTTGGATAACTGAATCTCTGACCCCTAGTTAGGTACCTAAAATCTGCATATAGGTATATAGAGATTATATAATGTGGGTTTAGGCACCTCAGTTTAAGAATGTGGCTCTTAGTGAACAAGAAGTGGACGACATAAGGCATAAGGACAGAACAGAAGATGTGAAGTGAAGAGTAGAAGTCAATGGTAGCACTTAGCGGTGAAGGACTGGGTGGCATGAATGGTGTGAGAGAAGTACTTGAGAGCAGAGATACTAAAAAAGGGACATTAGAGAGTACTAACTTTTTCTCTGTGTGGTAGTAAAAGATGGGAAGCCAGTGAAGGGATTCAAGGAGGAGGAATGACCTGCTAGGAAAGGTAGGAAACTCTAGTAGCAGTATTTTGGCTGGGATGGAGGATAGGACGGGATGACAAAGAGGTGAGAATAATACTTCCCACTTTTCATGTTCAAACAGTTGGCCACAAAAAAGAAAAGACTGAAATATGGACTAGGCCAGGGGTAGGCAACCTATGGTGCACGTGCCAAAGGCAGCACATGAGCTGATTTTCAGTGGCACTCACACTGCCCGGATCCTGGCCACCCATCTGGGGGTCTCTGCATTTTAATTTAATTTTAAATGAAACGTCTTAAACATTTTTAAAACCTTATTTACTTTACATACAACAATAGTTTAGTTATATTATAGACTTATAGAAAGAGACCTTCTAAAAATGTTAAAACGTATTACTGGCATGCGAAACCTTAAATTAGCGTGAATAAATGAAGACTCGGCACACCACTTCTGAAAGGTTGCCAACCCCTGGACTAGTCTTTTAGAAGTAAAGGTAGAGAGGAAAGGATGGATTTCAGTTACATAGGGAAGGATATAGAGTAAATGATCAAGAAAACTTCAGACAATCTGACCACTATTTAAATGTCATCCTTTACTCCAAAACATTTACCACAGTATTTTCCTTTCCTATGAACAAAAAGGTAATTGTGGTGTTTCAGATACCACTGTGGAACTGTTGGCAGCTACTGACTTATAGTGTCTGCATCATTGTACATGACTTATACAAGTGGGACCATTCTCCCTCCATCTGCAGCCTAACTTGAGGAAAAGGCTTCATCTCTCTTCTCATCATCACCTGCAGCAATCTTGGGGAGGAGAAGACTCCAAACAATACCCACAATGCCCTAGCATTGTAATGGGGTTGCGGAAACATTTCATCTGCCCCTATCCATGCCCTGTAGCAGCACTCATTGCGTGGAAGAAAGGGGAGAGGGAAAGTTTCCACTCCACTCCTGTATGGCAGCATTTTCACATATCTATAGACAGTAACTGCAAACTACTTCACTATCTACCACGACTATCCATTCTGTGAATGCCCAGTCAAAAATTACCACCTATACATAATTCATTCAAAATAGGAAATAACTTATATAGACAAAAACATCCTTGTTCATATTAAGGAATAATGATAATAATTTAACATCAATAACTTCAATGTTAGTGTTACTGGAATGCAGACCAGTCTCTTAAAAGCTGTGTTTATTTATTTGACTGATATAACTCAAGAGCTGAACTAAAAACCCAAAGTCTGACATTATTCAAGTTTTTGAAGCAGAAGAATTCCTTCTCGGCTAAGTTAATCATTGCCACATTTCTATATAAAAGGAATCTTTATCTCAGAGTTTACAAACTCCTGAAAGTGGAGTTTATAACACAAAGCCTGTCAGATGTTTAACTATCATCACTATTGCAACACTATAATATTTAGCTAAATTTTTATGATGCCACCATTTTAGTGCAGATACAGTACTTCTTAAAGTCACAGACATCTAAGTACAGTCATTTGATTTAAATTCCATAAGTATAAATATGAAATACAATGTTTGGTGTTTTGCATGTCAGATATGGAATAATGTATTTGCCAAGCACTAGGGACAAGACTGATAATGGAACAGGCAGTCAAGGCACAGTGAATAATTAAAAAAACATTTTATATGCAGTACATTATTGTCATGTCATATTTAAGGGTATTACTTGGCTTCAAAAGTGCCTGGATTTGCGAGTTGTCACCTTCATGGGTTATTTTATTAGCACAATCCCTGCATTGCAAACTAATAAGGGAAACCATTTGTAATGTCTTATGATCTCTTATTCCTAATTTATGATTAGGCCTTTCTGTGCTCAACACATAGACAGACATTTCAATTGATAAGTTGATCAGCACATTGCTATGTTCAGTCACAGAACTTTTAATCACGTTAAACAAATGAGACTTTAAGGTGGCACAGTTTACATGCCTCTGACGAAGTGGGTATCCACCCACGAAAGCTCATGCGCCAATACTTCTGTTAGTCTATAAGGTGCCACAGGACATTTTGCCGCTTTTTACAGTTTACAATGGTTTGAACAAGTTCAGAGCTCAAATGATATAGCACTGCCCATGCACACAACTTGAGCAGACTATATTTCCTTCACAACTCTTAGGTTTCTGTAGAGCTTTCATATTTCACAGAAATATTTTCAAGGTATTGAAAGAACAGTTTTTTTTACATAATGCCTTAGAATTCATCTAAGGGAATAGTTAATTTCCATAGAGGTGCCCAGATTCTCAAAGCTCCCACATAGGCAGGTTTGGTCTGAATGCCACCTTTAGTGTCATGAACTATAATCTCATTTTATTAGAACTTTTATTTTAAATGTTGTTTGTTTCTATATTTTCTTTTCCATTCACATTTGAAACTTATTTTGTACCATTTCCATTTAACTTTTGAGTAAAGCTAGTGCCCTTTAACTGCTGACACGTAGAATATATAGGGAAAAATAGAGTCTGTAGTATTAATAAAGTATTCCCAAACAGAAATAAATTGAAGCACATACATTCCTTGCTTTGATACAGGTAACGTATATTATTTACTTCTGCTAACAAACCTTTCTAGAGTGTTGTAGTTTTTTTGTTTTAAATTCATACATACTGAATAGTCAGGAAATTCTAACTGAAGTATAAACTTGGGGTGGGAATTTTGGTAAACTTTTTTGGATATAAATTCATTACTACTGCAACCCTTTATCACTCTTTTTTGGAAATGAGGTTAAAAACCTTTCAGCCCAAATTTTTCAAGTGTGTGAAATGAATGGCACATCTCTGACTTCTTTAAATTTCAACTCCTGTGTGGGCAGACAAACCCTGATTTAAATCAGGGTGTGTGTGTGTGTGTGTGTTCACGCGCTTGCAAAAGTTAGGCATGCACGCCTTTGAAAATTTGACACACACAACCTCTCCCAAGATCACTATGTAGAGTTTATAAGATCTGTAGGAGTTAATGGACTATCCTTACAAAATCAGTTGCAAAGACTCTAATGGGGTCTATGAACTTAGTAGTAAAGGTTCATGTGAACTCCATGTGAACTTTTAAATATAAGCATCAATGCTTACCTGCACCTAGACCCTAGTTAAAGACATGGTGCTCAAAAAAGCCAAACAAATAATATCAGTTTTGCTAGGTTAAGGAGTTTTGTAACTATTATGTTCCCCACTCACACACACCAAAAATATTAGAAGACTTCTGCAAAGGTGAAAAAAAGCCTATTCATTTTGTAAAATTCTTAACCTTCCAGATTCATAATTAATCTGGAAGGTTAATTCCAGCACCGGCTGAGCCGGTGTTGAATGACTGTGGAGTGTGCTTTTGGCAGTTTAAAAGCTCGCTGGAGATCTCTGTATGGGAAGCTAGACTTGGGGGAAAGCAGCATCCCCGCGGTTATATCCGCGTGCTGTACCCTCCATAATATTTGTGAAGGGAAGGGTGAAACATTCAGTCAGGCATGGACCACCGAGGTTCAAGTCCTGGAGGCTGAATTTGCACAGCCAGAGAGCAGGGCTACTAGAGAGGCCCAGCACAGGGCTACAAGGATTAGGGATGCCTTGAGGGAAGAATTTGAGGCTGAAAGCGAACAGTAATGTTTGCTGCCTTGCATGGGAGTGAAGTGCAGTGGTTACACAGTTAGGATTCTATTATCCCTAAAATGATTTGCAGTGCCTGTTTCTTTACTGGGCTAAGGTATCTTTCACTATCTGCAATAATAAAGACTGTTTTCAAAGCCAAGAATTCTTTTATTGAAAATAAAAAAACTTCCTTGACAGACACACAACATTTCAGGAACCTAAAAGGGCAGGGGGGTGGTTTGGTGAACTGTACAGTCACAAGTTTGCATATGTCCTGTCTGGAGTGCTGTGCAATGATTGCTGCACTTCAGGGTGCATATACTGCATGGTGATGGGGGTTGAGTGCAGAGGGTAAGGGTCGTAGTTCTCAGGGCTGGTTGGAGGCATACAGGAGGCATACAGAACATACAGGTGTTGGAGGCAGCTGGTGGTGGTAAGAACCTGGATGCTGGGGAAGGGGGTTTTGAGCTGACATTGGGGCACAAGGGAAAAAGCTTTGGGACGGGTGGTGCGGGGGAGTAGCACGATAGTGCTCTGCCTGCATGGCTACGAGTGACTGGATAGAGTCCGCTTGGCGCGCCAGGATGCTTAGCAGCTGCTTTGTGCTTTTCCTCCTGGCCACTGCATTTCTCTGGCGGATCCTGCTTTCCCTTTCTCTCCAGTCCTGCAGGTTTTTACTCTCTCTAGCAGAGCGATCAATAACTGTTTTCAGCATGTCTTCCTTGGTTTTTCGCGGCTTCTTCCTGAGATTTTGTAGTCTCTGTGCAGTGGTGGAGACGGGCAGTCCAGCAGTCAAGGTCGCTTTTGGAAAGGCAAAAATGGCAACAGTTAACAGGGGTAGCATTGTTCATTATCTCATCCAGACAGTAATTCCCACACACTGAAGGAGTTTACAGTCTTCACTTTAGCATACTTTTCCCATACCCAAACAGAGCACACATAACCCAACAGGAGCCACGAAATGGGGACAGCAAACAGCTACAGGGGGGATCTGCACTGAACAGTCTCCCAACATTTTCCACAGGAGTTACTCCTGGAAGATATCTCGCTGCTGCGGGTCACCAGGGAAGAGCGGGAAGGTCTTCTACAGCAATGCGGATTCCACCCTGGCCCCTATGCAGCTTGCCTGTGTGCAGCAATGGTCCCCCCACCCCTCGCGGCACAGTGGCGCGGACGCGTTAGCCTGACTGGGACAAGGACCACAGTGGCTCTCCCTATAAACCTGCGCAGGCACATTGCCCACGCTCTGGCTGAAACTTTTGAGGAGATTACTGCAGCCGATTACCGCCCTGGCCCCTATGCAGCTTGCCTGTGTGCAGCAATGGTCCCCCCTCGCGGCACAGTGGCGCGGACGCGTTAACCTGACTGGGACAAGGACCACAGTGGCTCTCCCTATAAACCTGCACAGGCACATTGCCCACGCTCTGGCTGAAACTTTTGAGGAGATTACTGCAGCCGATTACCGCGACGTGATAGACCACATCAATGGGCTATTCCACATCTAGGCATGCATGCATGCAGCCTTAACCCCCCCTCCTCTCCCGAAACATTTCCACCCTGAAAATAAAAGCCGCTTACCGGTAACCTGCTCCTCTGCTTGTCCTTCGCCAAGTGCTGGCTGCTGCGATTGGCTACCTTCCTCCTGGCTTGAGAAGAGCTCCTGGCTGCATGCCTCCTGGGACTCTGGGGTGTCTTCCCCCATCCCAGTAGCTTCACTCTCGGTTTCCTCCACCCCCCGCTCCTCCTCCTCCTCCTCCTGCTCCTGTCCCACACCCTGCTCAGAAGTGTCCATCGTGGTCGTCGGATTGGCAGTGGGGTCACCCCCAAGTATCGCATCCATCTCCTGTAAAAACGGCAGGTCGTGGGGGCAGCGCCGGAGCGGCGGTTTCCCTCGCGGGCTTTGTAATAGGCACTCCACAGCTCCTTTACTTTAACCCTGCACTGCAGCGCGTCCCGGTCATGGCCCCTATCCAGCATGGACTTTGATACCTGCCCAAAGGTATCATAATTCCTATGGCTGGAGCACAGCTGGGACTGCACAGCTTCCTCCCCGCAAACACTGATGAGGTCCAGCAACTCGCCATTGCTCCATGCTGGGGCTCGTTTGCCGCATGGAGGCATGGTCACCTGGAAAGATTAACTGATTGCACTCCACACCTGGCTGAGCAAACAGGAAGGGGATTTTTAAAATTCCCGGGGCATTTAAAGGGCAGGTCACCTGAGGCCAGAGCACTAGAGTGCAAACTGATGAGCAGAGTGGCTGAACAGGAATTCTGGGATATCTCCTAATACCCTGGAGGCCAATAATAGCGCTGGTGTGTCCACACCTGACGAGCAGCGCTGGATCACCAGCGCTGCACTCGCTACACCCCAAGCAGACCAGGTGTTCAGCCAGCGCTGCAGCCAGGGAGTTGCAGCGCTGGATATGCCTTGCAGGTGTGGACAGTTACTAAGTTGCAGTGCTGGAAAGCCTCCACCAGCGCTGCAACTCTTGAGTGTAGCCAAGCCCTTAGTCATAACAGCAGGCTTTAATTTTCAGTGCCTGAATACTGTTGTATGGCCTTCCTTCCTGCATATGTGTGCGTATGTAATATCATTTAACTCTTTCTTTTCTTTTCATCTTTTAGGTCTAATTGCGCTGAAAATATCCGTAAGCATATCTTACACACAGGAAAGCATGAAGGAGTAAAAATGTATAACTGCCCCAAATGTGACTATGGA
Organism: Mauremys mutica; assembly: GCF_020497125.1. Lineage (NCBI taxonomy): Eukaryota > Metazoa > Chordata > Testudines > Geoemydidae > Mauremys > Mauremys mutica. The sequence continues at coordinate 102,792,654 of NC_059073.1, forward strand.
ACCAATGTCCCAGTGGAATTTCGCAACCACCTGAAGGAGCTGCATCCTGACATTGAAAACCCTGATCTAGCTTACTTGCATGCTGGTAAGACTATTCTCTTGTTTGTATACAAATGTGTCACTTTTCTAAATGAGCACCCTTAAATGATTGCAATGGGAGCTCTGGGTCCTTTATGTTGCTATCATTTATTCTGAAGAAAAACATGATTTTAAAATGGACTCAATCCACTTCAAGATTTCACTAAGGGATGAAGGTGATGTATTTAGTATTGAGACCCATCTGCATTTCACACACACATTCTGTGTTTACATGTGTAAACGGGAGATATTCCCATCCAGTTTAGGTGACCACCTTTGAAACCCGGATTAATTCATGTAGAAAAATTGTTTATATTTTGTGTTCTTATTAAGAAAAAAAAGGTGGAACAACATAACGACATAAGGAAATGAGGTGCTAAATTAATACAGTATTTCAAAACTCCTGAGAGTTCACAAAAACCAGCTGAATACTTAACACTATACAATATAACAGCAGAGAAGCAGACTTTGTTAGTATTATGTGAACAAGAAGCTGCTAGAATTAAAAAAAAAATAGGATGATGTTGGTTTAATGAAATGTGTAACAGGACTACACCACAGTCTGCTTTTCCTCTTAGTGCTTCTACCTACCTTTGTGTTGAGTGTTAGTGTCAGCGTGCATTCTGGTCCTTCACTACCCTAAATGAAAGTATTGTTTTCTGTGCCCCTCAAAAAAAATAAAATAAAATACATGTAAAGAAAGTTACTATATACTAGAAGTTGCTAAGACAAAAAATGCTGATATGCTGTGTGCATAGCACTGCACTGGGGTGCTGTGGCCCTGATCCAGCAAACACATAAGCAGCTGCTTAAACTTTAAGTATATGAGTAGTCTCATTGAAGTTAATGAGATACTCATGTACTTAAAGTCAAGCAGGTGTTAAGTGCTTTGTTGGATCATGGTCTATATGAGGGACATCAAGGGACTCGCACACAAATGTGAATTAAGATTTTCTGTGCTTTGTCTTCTATAATTTATTATTATTTATTTTAAATGGTTTGTATAGAACCATTACTTTTCATGGTTCTTTACAGAGTTTAAACTACACATGGTCCCTTATTCCAAAGAGTTTCCTTTCAAAATTAAATATCAATAGAATATAAAAATAAATAAAAGAAAGAATGAGAACAAGAAGGGGAGAGAGCTAAACAAATAATGTGAGGTATAGAAATAATGAGGAAATCAGATACTTTCTGGAAGTTTTAAGTTGGAGATTGAGGTAGGACAAGGAGTAGAGAGCACAAGAATGGAAGAAAGCAAACCAAAAAATTGGGTTTTGCAGAGGGATTTGAAGGAGGACAGAGAGGATGCCTGATACACAGGAAGAAGAAGGTTAGGACTTTCCAAGGGTAGGGAGCAGCAAGAAAAAGGGTACAAAGATCAAAATGAGTGGTGGAGATGAGGAGCAATAGAAGAAGCGATGTAGTCTGGGTCAGAGCTTGAACACGAGGATAAGGAGTTGGATTTCAATTTGGAAAGAGCCAGAGAACTTGGCAGTCATAGATGGGGGAGAGCAGTCAGAGCAGTGTGAAAAACAGATTAGTTGCTGAATGTTGGAAAGAGGGGAGAGCCAGGGCAGCTAGAGAAAAGGAGGTTACTAGGGCTAAATTCTGCCTGTGATACAGATATGGGGCTTCTACTGAAGTGCTCGTGTTAAGTAAAAGCATTTGGGGGCTAAATTCAGTCAAGAAAAGTTTTCTAGAAAGACTCCTCCACACCTAAAGACTGTATGTAACACCACCCACCAGTATTAGTGGGAGCTTAGGAACTTGTATGCAAAGTAGCAAGTTACAAAACTTTCACTTGGCACCTTTATGTGCAGTCACCCAACATTTTTTAAAATCTTAGTATATTCTAAAGAACTGCATCCTTTTGTGAATGGAGGCAGTATGCTTAATTGTGCTATGTCTTTCCATTTGCCAAGTATTCTAGCCCATTCTGGAACCACTCATCATGTCATTTCAGCACATATTAGATAAAACCTGGATGTGCAAACAAAAGTCCAGTTGGCTGAATACCAATTTCACATATATCAGACAAGAGATCATGTTTCACATACTAGGAAATTAATATTGGACTTGAAGCCTATATCCAGACATTATAATCTCTTCTTATAGCAGTCACACATAACATATTTTCTTCCATTTTGAATGCTTTTACCAGTTTGAGAGAGATTCTTTATACATGTAATGGAGAATATTGGTAGAACCTATACAAGCTTTCAAAACTGTAGAAACTTTCTAAGTTTTCCCACTGTCTATGCAGCAGTGTATGTATATGTGAGAGAATTATTCATTGCTGCATACTGTGCTGAGGCTCTTCATCCTGATAGTCTTAGCAACAGGGAGAAAATTGTCATAAATATGTTTTGTACCAATGGTTCTCTATTTCTTGTACTGGCGAAACCACATATTGCTAGAGACATAGTAGGATATTGTGTAAATGTACCAGTGACTAGTAAGAATTGGTAATGTCTGTTTCAGAATTGGTACACAGAACAAGTGTGCCGCAATATCATTTGCAGAACAATCATCTCTAGAAATTGTCTGTGACTTCATGTAGGTTGCCATGCTGTCCTTCTGGAAAGTGCCAGTTTCATGAGAGCTTACAGGTGCCACCAAACCTTCAGGTCAGATGCTGAATCAAGCTTTTTTGACCCATTTCTGATGGCTGTCCATTTGAGAGTTAAAGACTTCACAAGACTTGGTCAAAAGAATAGGGGGATAACTTTGGTATTCTGGCTAACAATCCTTGCCAAAATAACACTTGTGTCAGTGTCCAATTCATGTTATTGATCACTTACTGGTTGTTGTATTTGCCCTCAGAGAAACCACAATAGCAATATTTCATTACTTTATAAAGCCCTTTAGGATAATTTGAGTATATGTGTCTCATAAACCAATTTTTTTCTCCTAGTTTCACTTGACTGTATTTCTCTTTCATTTGTTCTAATGCTGTTTTATAAGAGCAAAATCATCCCCTCTGCTGCTTTGAGTATAATGGAACTAGAAGTCATGGATCTCACTTGTGAGGAAAGGGAGAAGTACCAGGTTCATGTCATTGTACTGCACTTCCTGGGACCCCTCAGAAGCCCCTCTGCCAGAGCTCAGCAGTATTAGAGCTGCAGGGCACAGTTGGGGCACAACAGGGAATGGACCCACAGAATCCAACAGCAGTTTGCCTTGGAGATGGTAGAGGAGTCCAGTTGGATTTTCAATTGGCAGTTAGTTCTGAGTGAAGTAACACTAACTTCTAACAAACTCCGCCACTTAGCTATTAGTGTGACATTATAGGTATTTTGGGGGCAATAGTAGCGAGTGTCTTGAAGGAGCCTTACTTGTGGGGGAGGTGGGTGGGGGTTAGTCCTGTATGCAGAAATCTCTACATCCATAGGGGTGAGGTGGGGTGAGAAGTGGGGGCCCAATCCACTTGGAATGTTTGAAATCCTTCCTAACTCAAAGAATTAATACAAACATTGCCACAAAGTCAGTCAGTCTTACAACTATATTCCTTAGTAAACCACAACAGATACCCCTACACCTCTTACAGCAATAGTGATCAAAGAGAATCTTTTTTCTCTCTAATCCTTTCTACTTAGTCTTTAAAAGGCCTTGCATTTGAACAGCAGACCTTTTTTTAAAAAAATGTGCTTATGAAAGATTCTGTTTTAACTCCAGTCCATCGCTGAAACAAATGCACTTAAAACATAGTCCATGTTAACCCAAATGCTATATTTCAACCAGATTATTTAACTATTTTATTTGTATACAGTTTTTCATACAATTCTGTTTTTGAAAATTTCACTATGGGTGGTGCTGTATAATATCATGCAGTAGTATAAAATCCTGAAAGTGTTTTATGCCTACTCTTGAAGTATTCTCTGGCCCACTTTCTCTAGTATCTGCAGTATTTATGCACTGGGAATTTTGTGAGCAGAAATCCAGTGAATCACAATAAGCATTTATTTGCTAAAAGGTTCACATTCATAGCAAGGTGATAGATTTTACAACTATCCAAGGACAGAGGGGAAAAAAGTCTACTTTAGTACTAGGTTAGGGGAGGCTAGCAGACAATATTTGCAGTAACGGGAAGATCATTTGTTCCTCATGTAAGGAATATGATCTTTCATTGTTATAACTGAGAAACACACAGAGATCTGTAATTACAAATTAAAAATCATCTGAGGGAGGGATCTGGAGACATGATGAAACAGTCTCTTTGTTAAGGGTTTTCTGGTGGTGGCTCTTTTGATGACATCCTTTGGTTAATAGCATTCTCACTTCTGATTCACTTACAGAGTGACTCACTGACCTCTAACTTTTGATATCTTATTAGCTGTTTCAAGTTCCACCTGAAAAGTGCTAATGGGTTAGGTAAATGTGCCATTTGATGTTATTCTAAATGAGCTAGTAATAATCTTACTCTTGTAGTCAATATTCTCTTTATTTACAGTGCACCAGAAAAAACTCTGATCTGTCCTTTTACAACTGTATAGCACTTTTATTTTCTCCCCTTCCCATGAGCGGTATTACTGATGAAGTAAAAACTGAGGACACAGTAAATTCCAGCTTTATTGTCAACTAATTACTAATGTTTACCACTAATAATTCCAGAAGAATTAAGAATATGCACCATGCCAAGATGCTCATGTTAATAATTTTGAAGTGTATTGTAGATATTTATTAGCAAGAAGATTTTAAGAATATATTATTGTTTTTATTATTTACTTACGAGCCAATAATGCTCTCAGCATCACACAAAACACAAACAAAGGCAATCCCTGCCCTCCAATTTACAATCTGAAAATTCAGAGATTCAAAGAATAATAGAGTGTGTGTGTGTGTGTGTGTGTTTAAAATGTTTCTCTTTCACATGAGCCCCTTTTGAGATTTTTACTGGTTCCCATCAGTCTTATATGTCCTCTTCTGCACTGATTGACAATTATAGCCTGCTTTCTCTTTGGTATCGGCAGGGGTCAAAGGGCAGACTTTTGAAAGGTCTGTAGTTATTTGTGTTTCTGATGCATTGAAGTATTTTAGGGTTTTCTATAGTCCACATCACTGTAGTGTCAAGAGTGCTTGTAGGAAGGAAAGTGAGTGGTATTCATTGCTGGATTTTGTTTGTTTGTTTCATTTTTTTATGTGTCTAATACTTTCAGGGCAGGTCTACACTAAGGGCGGGGGTCGAACTAGGGTACGCAAGTTCAGCTACATGAATAGCGTAGCTGAACTCGAAGTACCCTAGTTCGAACTACTTACCCGTCCAGACGCCGTGGGATCGAAGTCCGCGCCTCCAAGGTCGACTTCGCCACCGCCGTTTGCAGTGGTGGAGTACCGGAGTCGACTGGAGCGCGCGGGGAGTTCGAACTATCACGTCCAGATTAGACGCGATAGTTCGAACTCCGCGAAGTCAAACTCACTGTGTCGACCCGGCAGGTAAGTGTAGACTAGCCCTCAGTTATGGAAAAAGGACTGTATCAAAGAGAAAGTCTTGCACTGTGCCCTACAGTTAGACTGTGGATTAATCTAATCTCTTCCCAAAATTCATGCCACAGCCACATCCCCATGATCAAGAATTTTTTTATCTCCTGCTCTCAGATACTTTGTGTTGGGCATCTTAAGCCATGTTGACCCAGAGGAGCTCAGTTATCTGGGTGGGCCCTGGATAGAATTGTAGTTCTGATGTAATCAGGTTCTCACCTGTTAAGGAATTTGAAGATCAGGACCAAGGCCTTGAACTAGTAACAGAAGTGGACTGAGAGCCAATAGAGAGACCAAGACACAGGGCTGATCTGTTTAGAGTCATTTCTCATTGAGAAGGTAGGTGGCCACTTTCTGCTCAAGCTAGAGCTTCTGCATTGCATCAACCTTCAGAATCAGGAAAAATGTATTACGGAAGTCCAGTTGGGAGGTGACAGATGCCTGGATCTCTGTGGACAGATGCTTGACTGGGAATACAGGTTGATACGTCCAAGCATCCTGGAGGAGGAAGAGGAAAGTATTTTTCACCACTCATGCTACATGATCATTCAGGTTTAATAATGAGATGACCAGGAAGCCTTGCACCATTTTGACAAATAAGGGAGGGGAAAGCAGAAGGGCTTGGATGGAAGCTGTGGGAGAACAGTATCCCAGCATGTTTTTCAAAGTGTTTCACCCTTTCAGTAATACTGGATATTACTCTGGTTCAGTTTGAGCCACCTCTTCTTCATCTAGGAGCTGTTCTCTTGTAAGCATTGTGACATCTTATAAGAATACGTAGATGTACATCTTGGTGTCACCAGTCTATCATTGGCAGCAGAGACCATAGCATCTCACCATTTTCCAAATAGTCTCATATAAATATTAAAAGTGAAGGTAAAATGTTCCTTTGAGGGAAGAGGAACAGTTTACCTATCGCTATTTTCTTGGGCTTGTTGGAGAGGAATGATGCTATTGTAGGGCAGCTAGCTGTGTCATGCAAATGTGGACAACTGTTTCAAAAGCTTGTCGAGTTGTATGAGTACTGAGATGTGATCGCTATCCATAGTCATAAAGAGGCTGTCCTTTAGTGCTCCCATGCGGTCATGACACATGTCACATGTTGTTGGGACTTTGTTGTCAATTCTTTCTCAGTGATTTTTTCTAGGAGTGGAAGGTTGGAAGCATGCTGGTCCTATGAGTTTTTCTCCTGTCATTATGTTTGTTTGTTTGCAGCATGATCCCCAAGAATGAGCAGGGGGGTTAAAAGTCAGAAGATCCTGAGTTCTAATCCTTGCTGTGTTACTAACTTGTGTGAGCTTGCTCTCTGCCTCCTTTTCCCCATCTGTAAAATAGCTGCAGGAATGCTTAATTTACCTAGCTATTATGATTAATTATTTGTATGGAACTCTGAGCACATAAAGCTCGATACAGCATATTGAAAAAAAGATTGAAAAGATTAATTTGGATGTGAATTAAGCTAAACCAAATTAAGGACACTTTAATTCTGAGTAACAGCATTCATACAGGGGTTTAACGGGGATTAATTAATTCACTTTAAAAGTTAATTTGGATGAGTGTCCCTATGTAGACAAGCCCTTTGTCTGACTGCAGATATACTTGCCTAAAATAATTTTCCTTCTAGTATGTAGTTAAATTCTCCATAAAATACGTGAGAACATTCATTAAAAAAAGATGTTAAAAGAACCCTACTGAAATGCAGCTTTTTTGTTGGCAATATCCCTACTGTATTATTGGCGCCTTAGATCAGAAATTCATGGGAAGGCAGTTCAATGAATCATCTGTTTAGTACGTTAGGCCTTCATCCTGCTCTTTTCTATTTTGGTTTAGGCGGAAAGTACTATAGCTGTGTTTTTAATTCTTTCCAGAGTATGATGAATAAAAGGAAAAGTTTCCAATGAAGTCTCATTCACTGATAAATATAGGAAACCCTTTTCTAAGCTATTACGAGTGAGCCTTCCAAAACTTTGTACTCTTCTGTGCCCCACATAAATTTCTCTTGCAGTTTCCTTAGCTTCTGAGAAACAAGGTTACACAGGCAAACTTCAGTGTGATTACATCATCAACAAGGGACAAAATTGTGATCCTATCAGTTGTAACAGTTGCAATATTCATGAATGGAATCCTGAAAGTTCAAATAGTTAAGCCCAAATGAAATTGTGATCTTTCTCCCACTTGACAGCTACATTTATCAAATTATTAAGGGGAAAAATTGATTGCTAAAAGTTATAGTGTGATCTATTATGTGATTTTATCAAGGTATAACTGTATTACCAAGTGGAAATTGCAGTCTTATTCAGAACGTGAATTGAACACACACAATTTCATAACATAACAATTACACTATTGTTCTGGCAATTTTGTTTCCATTCTTAACATTTTTGTTTCTTTTCTTGCTCCCTTTTTTCTTGAACATCCTTTTTCTAACTGTTACATTAGAAAATAAAAATAGGAAGATGGGGCAGGGAAATTGAATAATGAAAATTTACACTAATCAGTTTAATTTCACCTCATGTATTTCAATTCATCAAACCAGAAAAACATTAAATCATATGCTGCATATTAATTAACAGGTTGAAATACAGAAGCCGACTGGGTGCATATACAAAACTGTATTTCTTGCCTGGGATATATAATCTTGTTTGCAGCCATGTTTAAGTTTTTCCTTGGTACAATTTCATTGATATTTTTTACTTCCACAAAAGAGAAAGGTACATTTTAAATGCTGTAATTTTAAAAACAAAATAAAAAATCTGTCATTGTTATAGTAGATACTCAAGTCAACTAGAAACTATTACTGTAGCAGAATATTGCTTGGGTTCCTAGCTAGATAAAACAGTATTTTTGATGGCTGGTATAGGTAAAAAAAAAAAAAGAAGCAGCAGCAGCAGCAACAGCTCTGCTTCAAACAGGTTCGCTCATGTCACAGCTATTAGTGCCAGTCTTTCAATAGCATGTCAGATTGATTGGCAGACAGTCCCTTTCCTCTTTAGTGAAGAATAGTAATTTTCGTGTGTGCTTGAAATAAAAACCTAGCATAAATGATTTTCTGTTTGTAAAGGAGGAAGCTAGGTTTCTTGCAACCTATGTACATTACTTTGTATTGTGTTTCACAGAAAATTAAGCTAGGTAAAATCCATTTGATTATTTTTGTCACTCTCTTCTAGCACTAGACTTTATATGCCTGAGGAAACAGCCATCTGACAGTACCTTTCTCTGTATAGGAATGACCTATAGGTAGGGCCCTACCAAATTCACGGCTGTGAAAACGCATCACAGACCGTGAAAACTGGTCTTCTCCCATGAAATCGGGATTTTTGTGTGATTTTACCCTATACTATACAGATTTCATGGGGGGAGCAGCATTTCTCAAATTGGGGGTCCTGATCCAAAAGGAAGTTGCAGGAGCATCGCAAGATTATTTTAGGGGGGTTACAGTATTGACACCCTTACTTTTGTGCTGTGTTCAGATCTGGGCGCCCTGCCAGCAGTAGCACAGAATAAGGGTGGCAAGACCAAACGATGCCATCCTGACTTCTGCACTGCTGCCTTCAGAACCAGGCAGCTGGAGAGTGGTGGCTGCTGACTGAGGGCCCAGCTTTGCAGGCAGCAGCACAGAAGTAAAGGTGGCAGTACCATACCATGCCATCCTTACTTCTGCGTTGCTGCCGGTGGTGGCAGCTCTGCCTTCAGAGCTGGGATCCTGGCCAGCAGCCGCTGCTCTCCAGGTGCCCAGCTCTGAAGGCAGCGCCGCCGCCAGCAGCAATGCAGAAGTAAGAGTATCAGTACCGTGACCACCACCCCCACAACTCCTTTTTGAGTCAGGACCCCTACAATTACAACACTGTAAAATTTCAGATTTAAATAGCTGAAATCGTGACATTTACAATTTTTAAAGTCCTCTGACCATGAAATTGACCAATGTGGACCGTGAATTTGGTAGGCCCTAGCTATAGGCTTTGCCCTTTTTAAATAGCAGGTGGGGTGAAACCCTGTTGAGATCATGGAGCCTTTTTTTTCCTTTCCCTCACTATAAGCTGCATATGTGGTTTGCATAGCCACTGTTGCAGAGCAACAAAGGCTGAGCTGAATTCCTTTTACAGCTACCTCATCCTGTCAGTCAGATCAGCTAACAGGTGTTGCTGTTGAGTGACTTGGAGTAGGGAGAGCTACTGTGAGCTTGTGTGCCATTCTTGCATCAAGTAGAGGTGCTGACGTGAGTGCAGGTCCATGGCCGCCTTCCTCATCAGCCTGTTAGATGGCTAGCACTGGCAGTAGCACTGTACTTGTGGAGTTCCTATGCAAACCTCATGGGATAGATAAGTCCTACAGAGCATTCCGATGTCCACCATTAAGGAAATTAGGGCTCTGAACACCATTCTAATGATCACACCAGGACTATGTGAGTGTTTCTGTCGCTTCATGTAGCAACATTGCCACATATCTGTATGCTCTCGTCAGTGTCCCTCTATATATACCTTGCTCCTAAAGATTTTCTTGCTACATAACATAAACTATATCAACATTTCCCAATATTCACATCTTGACACTCCAAATTCTCCATTTTTAAACTCTGTCCTTCTTAATGCTGTAAAACCGAGGCGCAGAGTTATGTCAGCATCACTGTTTGCTGTGGATTTTTCTGGAGAAGACTGATGAGTGTGCAGCCCCTCAAACTTGTTTCCATGTCCCGATTTCACAGGTTATCTTCTAGTCCTTGTCACCATGGCATTTAGAAAGTGCCAGAGGTAGAATGAGGGATTAGATTGGTTTATACATGTGAGTCTGTGATTGTCATCTGGAATACCGAGGGTAGTAGTGATCCTGATGGGTACTGACAGGATCCACATCCTTTGTGCTTCACTCTCCAGGCCTACCCTGAGATCATCACATGAGTATATGATATCTTCCAGGGTGAGCCTTTACTTCTGGACAACCTGTGCCTCCGTGATGTGTTGGAAGGTTTCCTTTGGCTTATTGACCATTTGCGGAGGGTTTTGGGTGTCTTCTGTGTCTCTGAGCTAAGGCTAGCCAGATAGCCCTTCTTTTTTCCCTTACTTGCTTCAAAAATATGGTTCATAGCATGGTTGAATGTGGTTCTGCAGCCAGTAGTTGGCATAGTCTCTACCTTATGTAACATACCCCTAGAAATACTCTTCTTCAGACCCCTACCTTCTCTTACCTTCAAGGCATGCTGTCTTGCAACTCTCCTATAGTTCGCCTCCTGCCCATTCTTAGGCTACAGATCCCTTAGCAAATGCTAGCTCCTTCGCTCTCTTATCTGTTGTTATTCCTGTGCATTTAATTGAAGTCAACAGGACTACTCATGTGCTTAAAATTAGGTCTGTGCTTAATTACTTTGTTAAACCAGGCCTTAAGGCACCATTGACACAACTAAGGCAGAGGCACCTTGCTGAGCACACAGAGTCCTCTGAGCCCTTTTGAAAGTCCCGGTTGAGCAGCCGTCTCCTAAACTACATATTGTACCTGACCTCTTTAGCAGTCAGCCTCATAACACTCAGAGGACTAGGCTGTAACAAAGCACCTGCTCTGAAAACTTCTGAAGTTGCCAACCATGTGCTGAGCTCCAGCTGGAGTGCACAAAAAAACATTTCCCATCCTGCATAGATGGAAGAATCATTGATTAAAAGATGATCAGACTCCTCTTCTAGGCAAGCTATTAGTCCATTACATTTATAGATAAAGTCATCCTTCAGGTGGAACATATCAAACACTATTTTATTGCCTTATTTGGAGCTAAAAATAGTATGTACTTAGCATAAAACTTTAAATGCAAAGAGGAAATATTATAATATAGATGTACAAGAATTCCCTGAGGCACCACAACTGGAAAGGACGTGAATGTTGAATTTTGCTAGAGTATACATATGCATAATAAATAGTATACACTAAATTTAAATAATAAAATTATAGTTTAGTGTTGAATTATCAGTGCTTTCAAAGACTATGAAAAGATAAAATAGTCTACAACAATAGAGAATTAGAATAGTCAGAAAAAAGTTCTGAGAAGAAAACAATGAAATAAAGAACTATTCCAAGAACTATATGAATTCAGAAATAAAGCGACACCTACTATTTCATTGGAGTCATACAGATTTTTTGTAATGTGGAATGCACCAAACTACTAAAATTTTAATTTTTCTTATTAGCAAAAACTCTTATGAGTGGCTATCCCAGTCCATTACACAATCTGAAGTTATGGTAGATTCATAGGAAATATAGTCATTCTGTTTTCATGTGAGCTAAGTGTACGTATTGATAAGATAAATAAAACGTTTAAGAAGAATGTCAAACTACAAGTTTAATTGTAAATAGCAGCTGTAAATTTAATATAAAAGCATAACAATACTGTAGTGTGATCACAATTATGAAGAGATGACTGCACTGCTTGAGTGTTTAAACTGACAATGCTCCCAAGACCTAGGGGCACTATATTTCAGTATAACCACATCTTAGAGTATATTATTGCCTACATAATATCACCACCTGTTGGCCTTTCTCACTACAGCTGTATATTGTGTGCTTTTTATTTTGTCCTTCAGCAGTGTTCCTGTCTCCTTCCTGATCGTATTGCATATTTTCCTTCTTTGTGTCTTTTTAGATGCTTATACTACCATACAGTTACCTGCACTAAAAAAGTACACTGTTTGCTGTAACTGAACTGATTGGTATAAATTTTTTTATGCAATTTGCTTTAATTTGCCTTCCAACTCGGTCTCATCTCAAGTCTTGAATATTGGCTTTTAGTGATTGAATTATATGAATAAATAGACCCTGATCCAGCAAAGCAGTTAAGCATGTGTGCAACTTTAAGCACGTGAGCAGTCCACTGAAATCAGTTATGTATATTCTCAAGTGCTTTGCTAGACTGGAACCATGGTGAGTAGCTGGGCCCTCAACAACAATCACTTTGGTGACTCACTAAACCCTGGCACTCCATGCTAAAAAGTTTTTATTTAGGATTTCCTTTTGTTTGCTTTCTCTGATTAGATGTATACCAAACTAGTATTTCTTGACTCTGAATCTTGGTTATTAACCTTTTGTAATTAAGATACTTTGTCTATTTGACACGTATTGCTCTTTTTTACTTTTCTAATTTACATTATACTTCCAATAGTTCTTTATAATTTTTCCCATTTTTTCATTTGCCAGGTCTTTGGTACCTTTCAAATGCTAAATGCTGTTCCATATATCCTTAGTAACCAGGCTGGATTTTTCTGGCCTTTTTAATATTTAGTTTTTATTGGATGAATGTAGATTGCACCTTCTTTAACTGTGCCTTAAATAATTGCCACTTAAGGGAATTAAGAAGTACAAGGGAAGGAAAATGCTGACCCATAGACTAAGCAGAGGGGGAAAACATTCCCACTGGGTCCAATTTCATAAGAAGGACCATCAGGATAGTGACTAGGACCTGAAATTATGGGCTGAATGACCTCTAAAAAATTATCAATTCAAAGAGGAGCTTGTCTATAATTGTTTGCACTAAAGAAAGTGGGGATAGGGAGAAATCCCATAGAAGGAAGGCTACTTCCTTATTCTTGGTTAACATATGAAATGAAATTATGATATTGTACTATGTAGTTTATGTGCAATGTCAGAAGATCATATAGTGGGTCAGTTCCAAAAAGGCAGATCAAATATGTTGAATTTCAAAGGAATATTTTAATACATGTCCTCTATAATCCTATTCAAACACAGTACAATATATTCATCAGTACTATAATATAAGAATCTGGTAAAAGTGATGAAGAGAATGTGAAATATAAGGGACCTTGAAGACCACTGCTAAATGCACATAGATTGTTTTCTCCTTTAGCTATATTGTCTAATTCTCATATAATATGCCCTGGCAGTAAGGGGGCCATAAAATAGGTGCAAGTGACATATAAATTACAAAGGGGCCTTAGTGTAAATAAACATAGAGGTCTGTAGTCTTTTGGAAAATGTCAATCGCTGATCTAGACTTCTAGACATTGGACTAAATTCACTGCTGGTAGAATTGAATGCAGTTCCATTGATTTCAATGAAATTTCACCCATTTACACCAACAGTGAATTTGTTCCATTGTCTTCAGAAAGGTGGGGATAAGATGTACGGAGGCAAAATTGTAAGCTGGTCTCTTAGCACACAGTGAAGAATATTTTCAACTACTGTACAATCAGCTAATATTATTAATATTATTCATGACACCTCTTTTTTTTTTTTCCAAAAAAAGTTTCAACAACCTAGGTGATTGTTACCAGAAGGTTTTTAAAGGAAAGCTTGATGCTCTGTAACTAAAGGACAAAGCTGGTTACTATCTGACATTCAGGAATTGAAATGTAGGGGTGGTCAATGCGTCTGCAAACAAGGCATTAGGACAGCTGCTATGTTACTACTGTAAGTTTGTACCTGTCTGTACCTGTACCTATTGCCAAAAATGTGCATTCTGTTCTATCTTACTGCATCTGTCCAAAGACCAGGAAATAATAGTAGGTGTAAATTCCTAGAACTTCATCTCCAGAAGATTTACAAAAAAATCAAAATATCTACTTTGAAGTAAAGAGCATCTTGTGATAGTGACAAAGATAAACCCTAATTATTTTGGCTCAGGAGACATCCAAATCTTTCAGATTCTGGAAATTCATTTTATCTGAATTTTGGATTCAGAGTGCACAGCTGACATTCAGATAATTGGAGTTTGAAAATTCTTGGCAGCAACTATTTAACCACTTAGATGAAAAAAAATTCTGTCACAATAGTTTTTTTTTAAATGTCAAGGAAGTAATCATAAAGAAAAGGGTGAACTTTGGGGAATATAGTTTTAAAATGTCTAAAGTCCATGGACATGAGTTTGTACCACAAAACATGTGTATGCCAAACAGAGTGAATTTACTGGCATAAAAGTTTTTAATGTGATTAGAAATTTAGCCTTACTAAAGGCAAGATTTGGCCCTAACAGTCCATTATTGTGGTCCTTTGTGTCACTATATTGTTTGTTGCTGAGCTGCTTCTTTGTCCAGCCATGCTGGAGAAGGACAGGAGACACGGGGGGTGGTTTAATTAGTCCACAGTTTTATTTCTAATTGTCAGGAAGTACCCTGCAGATAAAAGTATACAGTGCAGGTAATTCCATAATCATTTACACAGACCGGGTTGGGGGGAGGGGAGCTGTTAGCCCCCTCCCTTTTCCCATCCAGGTCCCCAGCATCCCTCAATCTTTCAAATTTTTCTCTTCAAGGGGTGCCTCTGCTCCTCTCCACTTTGGAAATCATAGCTTTGCATTCAACATCTGCCATCCAGATATAGAAAACAGCTGCTTTTTTTAAATAAGGAAAATGGGTTTACAGCTTCCAATTTATTTCCTCCTGTGACTATGAAGGAGGAACTCTCTTTAGCTGTCTTTGTAAAGTCTACCCTCATTTGAACATAATGATTTCAAACTTTGGATGTCCATTACCTATTAGGACCTGGCCACTTCCCCCTCAAATGAGGGTTATGGGGGGGGGCTATAAAGGAGAGGGGGTTGGCTCTCTGCTGTACCAGTCCCAGTAGCCCCACCTGCACCCCCATTTCTGCTCCTTTAAAGGATACCTCCTTTAAATTCTTTCCAGTCTATTTTATCTGATCATATCTCTTCCCTAAAGAATACCTGTATTTGCCTCATACTTACATCATGAGTTGCGACATCATAGCCTAATGCCTGTTTCATGTTTGTCCCAACTAAGCCCCAAACCCACTATGGGGAATGCAAAAAAAAAAAAAACCCACTTCACCTTGGCCAATCTGGCAGTGAGCGAAAAAATTCCTTTGCAGCTCTCCAAGAGAGGAGCGACTAGCATATAATCCCCACAATGGATCATGACAAAACCTGGTATTTAACTATTTCCAAGAGTGAGAGAGAGAGGGTGCTGCTCTGCCTGGTCCAGGGAAAAGAGGGCTTTTTCCTGCACAAGCATGGACTTAAATAGTCTCCTTTCTCTTCTGGTCACCGGGGGTGGGTGTATGGGATGGGTCAGTGTCTCCTTGTTTACCTGGTCTGATAAGCTGCTGCAGCAAATCACTCTCTGGCTGTCTAGCTTTACAAGGGGCCACACACCTTTTCCTACAAGCCAGACAACAGTCCCCACTGCTTAATGTGCAGTGAGGTCATTCTATTAGCCTTCACAGCATACAGGGTTTAACTTGGCATCTCTCAAGACTCTCTGTGATGTTTGTTCAGCAGTTTGCTTTACATCCATCCACTCATGCAAAAATTTGAAAATGTTAAAAGTCATGGACCTATTTTTCAAAATATGAGAATCATGAAATCTGCCAGCTGCAATTAAAATCTAGCCTTACGTCTATCATATATCAGCAGAGCTAAAACAATAGTAAAATATAACCCTCCACCATCTCTTTATTTTTAAAGTTCTGGGTTGTTCAATGCATAAACTGTTCCTTAAACCTTTCAGCTCATGGGATTGACCAGTTAAGCAGACATATTTATTTTGATGTGTACAGGGATTTCAAATTTAGAACAAAATGATAAAAGCTTAGAATATAAAACAAATGAACTAAGCAGAAAAGCAGTGTGTCTGTTGGACATCCAAAGTTTGAAATCATTATGTTCAAATGAGGGTAGACTTTACAAAGACAGTTAAACAGTCATTAACAGTCACAGGAGGAAATCAATTGGAAACTGTAAACCCATTTTCCTGTTTTCTATACCTGGATGGCAGATGTTGAGTGGAAAGCTATGGTTTCCAAAGTGGAGTGGAGCAGAGGCACCTGTTGAAGAGAAAAATTTGAAAGTTTGGGGGATGCTATTTGAGCCTGTACTAAAATGAGTAAATAGTTCTCTGTGGTAAGGTTCTTCGCCATTGAGAATGCTGGGAAAGAATTATTTAAAGTTAACTTTATGGAGAGAACAGGGCTTCTTATTCTTGAAGGTTGCAGTAAAACTGTTGTAGCTTTCATGCATCCAGTGGGGGGGAAATAACGTTTGATGTTTCAGGAGCATGCTTTTTTATAACGTAATTCAGCTTTGAGCATGAAGTACTTTTAGATAGGTGGCTGTGCAGGTTCATAAAAGTGGCTCATGACCTGATGATTACCCTGTTGGTAAGGTGAGTGCCCATCATTTATCTGGTGAGTCTGCTGTACATTATGTGGAAAGAATGTTTTCATGTGACAACTCTCAAATTTGAAATGAAACACTGATAGGTGCATTTGATTTTTGTTTTTATTTTCAAAAACTCTCTTTATAGTTTGTCAGTTTGTAAGCTCTGCTTTCAGCTAAAATAACAGTTGTTTTTTCTCCCAAACCATCGTTTTGGAAACCAGTATGTATCCTGTCATGTTAACAGTAATGGGTGAAGTAAACTGATTAGAGTCATTTTTGCCATTCATTTTCTTAAAAAATCAGTTGAAAATTTGTGATCCAAAAAGAGAGAATATTGTATAGTTCTGCTGAGATTTTTGATCGTTCCTGACACTGATTGACAGAAAGAGGGTTTTTTTTTGTTTGTGTGGGGTTTTTTTTGTTGGAATAAGAAAAAAATACAAATGTTACTAAAAGCAATGACAAATATAAAATTGCACTTCTCTTCAGTTACATTTTAGAGATTTTGATAATAAAGCTTTTAGTGTATTTGATTTTAGCTCCCATTGACACAACACTACACTTCTCAAAGCAGCTACTTGTTTTTTCATAGGTTGTTGTACATGGGATACTGACTTCACCATTTAAGTCTAAGACTAATACGATGGTGAAATGTGAATGTCTACACTCTTGGTTAGGCGTTGCTATTTAATACTAACATTTCAAAAAATTAAAAGGAAGTATTGCCTCCTGTGTCCAATCATATTTAATCATAGCGTAATCGTGTCTATTTAGAAAGAGCTATTTGATTTCTAAGACAATTTGTCTCTCATTCTGCAAAGACTTATGCATATGAGCAGTCCCATTGAACTAATTGTGCACATAAAGTTGTTCATGTGGTTGCAGGAGCAGGGCCCATGTTAGAATAGTTTGAGAACTTGTGTTCTTGTCTAGGTCTGTAGAAAATGCTTTTTTTAAATAGTGTTTTTACTCAGTCCATACTACCTGGCAAAACCGTGTCATAAATAGTTTTAGCAAGACCTGTGTTGACTGTATTAAACACACTTTAATGCTCTGTGTAGGTGGATCCCTATTGACATTGATTGGTCTTGACCTTAGTAAATTTTCCTAATATGTAATTGGAAACTAAAAAAATCAAAAAACAAAATTAGGCACGTAAGTTCAGTGTTATCTAGAAAGAACTCCAACATGCGGCACAAGAAGTTTCTATAAACAATACACTGCAATATTTTCAGTAGTTCACTACAGTATGGGTTGTATAGAGGGAGATGTTTTCCAATAATTGAAAGCCTTAAGGCTGCGTAAGATTAGAACGGAATGTTTTACTGTTGCAGCTGTACTAGATGGGTGGTTTAGGGCACCTGAAATGCTTATTTTCACTTTCCACTAAACTTTTTTTCCTGCTTCTATCAGAACCATTAGAAATTACGTCAAGTATTTAAGTGTTTTTCAACAAAGCCAGAGTTGTGGGTTGGT
The DNA here is from genome assembly GCF_020497125.1 of Mauremys mutica. Taxonomy (NCBI): domain Eukaryota; kingdom Metazoa; phylum Chordata; order Testudines; family Geoemydidae; genus Mauremys; species Mauremys mutica. The sequence goes on from NC_059073.1 coordinate 102,810,796, forward strand.
AATTGAAATTGGGAGACAGGTTTATGTAATTGGATGGTTTTTTATTTTTCTCTCTATCCTACACCTGTTGTTGTAAGGATTGTGACATGAAGTTTAAAAGTGGATTTACTCGATCTGTGACACACAAATACATTTTTAGTTTTAAATTCTCTTAAAAATATTCAGTTCAGATTTATACATTATTAAGGGAATCCATGGTGAATATTTCATCCTATAGTACCATTGTTTGGTTTTTATCATAGGGAACTGAAAGTCTATTGGTAATTTTTGTATTAAAAAGCTTGTTAATCTCCATTGATTTCTAAGTTTGTTATAGATTCTTAGCTGAAAAATACAGTACATCACTGACTGTTCTATCACTTGACAGCAATTGATAAAGCATCCATGCAGAAAGTGTCAAAAAAGGTTAATATTTATTGATTTTTATGGTGCTACAGTCAATGTAGTTTTGCCATCAAAGATGTATGGCCACCAGCAATGGAATCTGTAAATTTGCAGGTTGCACGCTAGTTTTTATTATAACCTATGTCAGTGTTCTGGACTTTAAAAATGACAGATATTTAATTTAAGACAAAAGGCTCTGAATGTGCAGCTACTAAATACCTGAGACTGGAATTTAGAATTCTAAAATGAAACCCAAGAGCAGCACTTAAAGGCTCAAGGGGGAAAAAACATACAACCCTGCATTGCAAGCGATGATCACATTTAGCCTTTTCATTCACTTAACTACGTGCTATTGATCTGCAGAAGGTGCCCAAGCAAGTGATAGCTGAAATTATGAGCAATAAAGGGCTTGCTTCCTCAAACAAAAAAGTATATAATTAGCAGGGGTGTAGGAAGGGGCAAAGCCTGTGTTTGGTTTCAAAGGTGTGTAAACAAAATGGAATGAATGCAACAGCCATGTTTAAATGTACACAAGGAGAAATCTGGTTGCCTTGAAGCATAAATCCATGCTTTGGTTGCAGTTTATGTGTAAAAGTTAGGAGTGCACCATAGCCTTTACATTTATCTCCATCAGTACTTGCCTGACAGAAAGGCAATCCATTGGTTTGCCTACGCCAACCAGGGACATGGAAATCTTTCAAAGCTTTAACTTTTCTAAATGTATCTGTAGTTTACATTTTTATTCTATTTTTCACTTAGCTGACTTTTTACACTGTGCTTTTCATAACTGTATGGCTTTCTGAAAGCTACAAACTGTTCTGGAAGATATATAAATACTAGTTAAAGAGTTGAAAGTTACTCTAGTAAAAAAGAAAATATGTCCCCAATCCTACCACCTTTATATAGGAGTAACTCTTATTCAAGTAGACCCACTGACTTGAGTTGAACTGTTTTCAAGAACATGGACAGCAAGATTGGGCCCTATATTTCAAGAGAATGAATAAAATTTCTGTATTATAGAATTGTTGTTATTTTTATACTACAATTTTGCATGCATGTGTCTCTCTTTTTTACTTTCTTTAAAGTTGATAGTGGTGATGGAGGGATAACAATTAGTTTATTTCATAAGCTAATGATAATTCTAATGGTAAGCAACACTTTTAAGTTTAACCTGACCAGTAGAATAAACTATGTGGTGTACTGTAAACATGCTTTACATCTCCTCTTGTCTGTACCACATTTTTCTATTGAGCTTTATACCACTAGTTTGTCTGGTTTTTTTCTCCCAGACAGCTTACCCATTTTATTGTGCTCATTTAAAGGAAAGAAAAACAGTTTGTCTCCTTGAAAGGCAAGAGAACAGTGAGTGGAAAACTACTTATATAGCTAAAATACCATGATAATATATGGCAACCAAAATTCCAAAATTGAAAGAGAGGATACCAGGGAAAATCATGAATCATTTTATAAAATGCAACTGACAATTTGAAATACTCTTCATAAAGATTTTTTTTCGATCTTTCCTTGAACTTAGTAAAATGTAATGTTTTAATTATTGTTAAAATAACTTGTTTAATTTCAATAAGTCAAATGAAATCCATTTCTCATATTCTCATATAACTCCACCTTTTTTATTTTAATGACTCTCTCATTAATCTAACTGTCTCCATTTTTATTGTGCTTCATTTCCCCCCTTCAGATCACATAAAATTCTGACTCTGAAATGGTACATATACAGCAGCATATTCTTGGAGGCATTTTACATTTTTTTTATTCTTTTGTTTTTAACTTTCAATACAAGCAACAACATCATCGCTGTATAGTGTCCATAAGTAACTTCGACGCTGCAGCTACGGATGGCAGCTTAGTGACAGATGGTTTTTCAAACACTTTATTTCATTTTTTAAATTAAATATCACTGCTATAAACCATTCATTATCGTTTATAACACCTTCACCCCAAAATTGGTCATTACCTTAGGTAATGGCTGATATGTTGTGGTGTTAGATGATTTTAACAAATGATTTTGTGGAATTATTACTTAATTCATAATGTAATTAAACTTTAGTACCCAGCAATATACAACAGAAACCATATATTTATTTTAGCTTGCATAACCATGAAAAGACAGCATTGCTTAAATCACCAACATTCATTGAATAAATAAAATTAATTTATTGCTAACTTGCCACATACATATGTGATGTAATGTTAAGAGATGATGGAGAAAAGAGGTATTTCGAGACTGTCTCTAGCCGTTAATTGAATGTGTACATATGGTAATGCACATCTAAGCATAGGGCAACATTCTGGCTTACCCTCTGTGCATGTTGAAAATGGGGATCCAAAAGAGGAATCACAGGTCATAATTCTTTATTTACCTAAATCCTGCAGAATTAACACTTTGCCGATAGCCCACACACATTCTGACTGATCCTCAGAAGCATAATTCAAGATGGCCTTTGGAAACAGAGGTGCGATACACATATATTACTGCAACCCTGGGGATCTGCCTATGACCACTAAGCACCCTTCTCTGCTTAGGGCTTGTTTACATGAACGTTTCATTTGCTGCAAGCTGGGGTGTGAACCTACATCACTCTAGCTTGTGGTGGACTAACTGCCCTTGTGAACCTTGCTGATGTTCATCACTACTCCCATTCCAAAGAAACTAGATCAGAGCTCACTAGCGAACTGTTAATGTGTGTCAGCAAGGTCCACATGGTCTGTGGCAGGCTAGTGCAGGGTAGATTCACACCCCAGTTCCTGCAAACTAATTGTTTGTATAGACATCCGTAAGATTTCTCCTACTCCTGGAAGTAGTCATGTGTGTCAGCAGCTTGCAAAACAGAACATGAGCAAAAGCAATGGGGCAAACACCTGTTTTTGGAAAAATCAATGGCAGCCAGAATTTGATCCTTAATAATTAAAGGCCCAGTTTTCAAATGTGGGTCCCTAAAGGGAGGCGCCTATGGTATATTCTCATTTGGACACTAAATACCCTTTGAACATCCTTAAATGATCATTTGGACAGCTAGATCCCTGTTATAAAAGTCCTCTATTTGTCCAGAGTCAGTCCAGAAAGCAGCAATGTAAGGGGAAGATGTCCCTAGTTTGACTCCATAGCACATTATCAACCCCCGGATCCACTGAATCCTCAATGAGTTTATATTTTTATTTGTTTATAAGTGATGTACCTTGATTTTGTAACCACTCCTATTATGACATCAGAAGATGATTTACCTAATCCATCTTTAACATAACGCGTAAATCTTAGGCTAGACTCTGATTTCCCCTGCTCTGGACCCACAGAGAGGTCTTGCTATGCGATCTAGGGATACACTGCTATGGAGGCAGCTGACTCGTTCTGCTCCCTCATGGATCAAAAGGGTGTGATCTGGCCCTTAGTTAACAAGTCTTTCAATGTCAAGTGAGCTAGAGTAAAACCAAGCTGTGTTGGTGTTGTAGGGCTAGCTGGAGTGAAAAGTAATAAATGTTCATTTTTGTCAGTAAAGCTGTCAGGAAAAATACCAACAGGAAGCAATGGTTGAGTTTATATGTTCACTTTTCTAGCCATAGCTATGCTATAAATAATTGTATGCACTTATCTTTAAAGTGTAGAGTTTTAAAATTATACATTTACAAGAGATTGTCTAATTTATATGTGTCTTAGGGTCTGAAGGCACTGTCCACAAGAATGAACAAACAAACAAAAGAATCCCAGCAAAATTTGTCAACAGAGTGAATAGTGCAGAAGTTATTGCATTATTTTGTATTTTAGGCTCTCCTTTCTGGTATCCTAAAACCTGTACAAAAGCAGCTGAGAGAAGTTAATGTGTGGCCTTGCCTCACTGCTGTGGTGCAGGAGCAGCTGCAATCCAGAGGGGATTTGACCTATGGGGAGGCCAGGTGATGTTTGTGCTGCCCAAAGTTCTACTCAGAAAGGGTAGTTTTAAATTGCTATTTGGACACCGTAGGAGACCTATGAATAGAGGGTGGTAGAGGATGTGCTGAATCAGTGCCTGCTCCCAAGGCCTTGGCCAACTTTTAAGCATCCATTAGCCAGCTCTCAGCTTCCTGGGCAAGAGTGAGTGGCATGTGCTTTCTACCATCAAGACTCTCCATCTGGACAGCCCCTTTGCAACCAGTGCCTGCAGCCCTGGGTCCCACCAGCATAGACTCAGCTCTGTGTTTGCTGATATATGTTTGAATAGAATGGAGAGGGGTTGGGAATTTTTTGGTAAGCTATCATTGAACAACAAAACAAATTACAGAGAGAATCCCCCCATTGCTCAAGTGACATTAAGTAAAATATGGTAGAAAGAGGTGAAATTTCTAATGGCTTTTGAGTGCAAAGATGGTTGAATTTTTAATCTCCATAATCAAAATTCTCTTTCTGCTCCCAGTTCTTTCATAAGAAACTGGAGGAAAGGTCAAAGATTTGGGATGTGGTTCTGCATACACCAGATTTTCTTTTTTTCATGTCAAGAAAAATGAAACTTGAAGTGATTATAATGGAATTTTATTGTTTTGATTTTAGTAATAGATACAGTCTCTACATTGGAAGATAATGATCCTAATTTTAGCCTTACAAAGATAGGACCTGATCTCCAAAACACACTAACCTATACATTTGATTTCAATATGACTACTCAGGATTGCAAGCACTGTGGATAATAATGTTGACAGAAATGGGCCCATAAATTGTATACACCAACACATCCACGTCAAGTTTATATTTTCACTCTTATTTACAGCACCCATTTTAACAAAGATAATATTTTAGGCTGGGAAGGAACACATGTTTTTAAGTTATAAAAGTAAAACAGACACTCTCCCTTCTCAATTAGAAAAACACAAGATGTACAGAAAAACTGAGAGAGGTATGTTTGTGTCTGTGTATCTGTGAGTGTATATCTTATCAATCTTATCATGGAGAATAGCAGTTATTACTCAGAGAGATTCTTCAGGTTTTGAATTCTTCCTTAATGGGTTACCAAATAAGAATTACCTTTTATGTCACAATGGCACCACTAAGGGTATGTCTGCATTTCAAGCTGGTGGGGTAATCCCCAGTTTGAGGAGACATAGCTGTGCTAGTTCTGATTGATCTAGTGTGCTAAAGAATGTAGCCATGACAGTACAGGTGGCAGGGGGCTAGCCACCCCAAGTATGAACCTATCCAAGAGTATGGCCCTCCCATCGCTCGCACTGCCACGGCCAAACTATTTTAAACACACTCCTTTAGCTCAGATTTACACACCCATCTTAAAGTGTAGACTTGCCCCAAGAGTGGCTCAAGCAGTTGACATGAGTTTGTCTATAACCTAAATTATCACAACTATTACATACAACAGTTACTAACTTATCTTAATCACAACCTAATTTTTTCAATTACAATCTGTGCACAAGAACTCCATAGAAAGTTTGAAGTATCTGTGTTATCACCTTCCTAAGAGCATTTGGGACAAAGAAAAGACAGACACAAATGCTAAATTTCTTAGGTGATCCAGTTTTTAATATGTTTTAACTCATAAACTAACAGATTTACTTGTAAATTCTCCAAAAAAGCATTCTGTATTCAATGAATAATTGCCTGTACTTTTTTGGAGGATATGCTATATTTTTCATATAAAATGAGGCTAAATCCCTGCCTTAAGTGCAAAATGAGTCAACTGATGGAATCACAACTAGTGCCTCCACAATGTATGTATATAAGTGAGTGTGTGTAGGTGTTTATAGCAAAATTCTAGAATTCTGGATCAGTGACACTTATTAAAAATCAAAAGATTAGATAATTCTGCAAGGAATGTGAATGAGGGTTCTAGGGTAAATGGTACTGTGTGTAGACTATTGATTACTGAAAGTAGTGAGGTATGACGGTAGACACTGTGCAGTTATATTGTGTGTATATTTAGGAAACTGCTGTTCTTTTGTTTTATTTGTATAAAGTTTAATGCAATTTATTTGAATTACAAGTAATTTATTCATGTTGTTATCTTCCCACACTGCATCAAGGAAGAGATTTTTGTTTTAATTGCACATTTCCAGGTATAGAACAGATAGTCATGTGTAATACATTTGATGTTTAATTGTAATCAGTGAAGGAGAGCATCATAAATTGCCTGTTTAAAAGCTATCTCATTGCTAACCAGGTATTGGGGATATTAGTGAAAATCCAAATACTAGGATTTCATGCATTGGCTATTTGAGGGAGGTGGGGGGAGGATGACAAAAAATGGTACTTTTAAATATTAAGATTGTAACTACAAAATCATAATATATTTCTCAATATCTCTAATAAGTGGTTTTTTCTTGTCTTTTGTTTTTGTTTTATTAGCTTTTCTGTGGTGCTCAGAGTTAGTGTTTGAGTACCTCACAAGACTCCATGAGATAGGGATCTGTGAGCTACTATCCCTTTTTTATAGATTGAAAACTGAAGTGCAGAAAGGCAAATGACTTGTTGGATTCATACAGGAAGACAGTGGAAGACTTAGGAGTCAAAGTTCCTGGTTCTCAGAACCAAAACCATTCCTCCTCTCATGTGGCACACTGTATTTTTAAAGTTAAGAAATAGAATCTTTGATCTTTTATTGTGAAGAGACAGTTGCTTCTTTCCTTAAGAAATAAATAGAGATAAATCTCACCCTGACCAGTATGGCGAGAGTAAGCAGAAATGCTGGGTTTTGCATCTGTTGCTGCAGGAATCCTATTGCTCTATTCACTAAGACTCAGAAGAGGCTCGGAAGGCATACATTCTGGAGTGCATGCTTGTGTTTTTGTGTAAAGAAGCAGAATGCATCTCTGACTATCACTTGCTACGTGATAGCAGCATTCCTTATAAAAAAATCTTTATTATTCTCATAACACAGCAGGCCAATGGCAGAGCCCGGACTAGAATCCAGTTCTCTCCATTCCTTGTCCTGTGCCCAGCCTACTATCTACATTTATTATTCCAGCATATTGGTCTAAAAGACAGCATTTCACAATAGTGATGCTGCTGTCTTTTAGAAATAGTGCAGTGTTTATTTTAATAAGGGTGACTTGATGAGTGGATAACCTGAAGACCACGCCCCCTTGCAGGTTTACATTACACATGCCAGCCCATTAGCCATCATTCTTTCCTAGTGCTCTGTGCAGTACCATGAAGCATGGCCCGGTAGCTTACATGGGCAATAGGGAGAGGCTTGCTATGTCCACTTCCCCTCCTATCAACCTACGCACAGAAGAGCAGCGCAGAGTATGGATTAGAACAGATGAGCACAGTCTTCCACTCTTGTGGCTTCAACTGCTTAGCACAAAACAGACAGCTGTCCTAAAGTGACAACCAAGGTCTCCCCCAATACAAGTGAATCCCCATAGCCAGCTCTATGTCACCTATGTCTCCCTCATATCCCTTTCCCCAGCCCAGAGGCTTGCTGAGGGTCAGGAGGGACCAGGCAGAAGGCACAGCTCCAACAGATCTTCATCCACAGTCATTGGCTCCCAGGCAGCCTTCACTTGAGCAGCCTTGAGGATGTCCTTAATTATGTTGTAGCTTAGAGCCACCTTCTCTCACCACCTTCTCAGCAGGGTCAAGTGTAAACTCAGTAGGGTTGAGTATTTAGCTCCTTAATTTTAATAGGTAAACATCTTTTTAAAAAATCTACCAGCAAAATCCCACAAAATACTGTGCTTTTAATTAACTTACCACTTTAGATCTATGATTTTTTTTTAAATTGTCATGCCAGTCTAGTCGTCTTTTGTGTTTATGTACTGTAAAAGCGTACCTATATTTTCTTCTATGTTTGATCATTAACAGGTATATTATTTTGTCAATAAATACTGTGAATAATATTTTAAACAAACCCTTTCCTGAGTATACTGTAAACTCAAGAAAAACATTGGTTTTGCCTTAAGATTTTCATTTCTTTTTGTTTAGTATTAAATCAATAATGACTAAAATAAGAATTAGACAATTTACCAGTTTTATGCTGAACTGTTAAATGAGAATGAAAAATGTAGGATGAGTGGCCAGGTTATAATTTTAACATCTATAACCATTATTCTAGCTTGGTTTAGGAAGCCTACTAAAGCATTGCTTAGCTATACTATGGTAAGGACTCTCCTTAAATATTAGGCATATGTCTTGGAAAAAATCTTGAATCTGATTCTTCTTTTACCATGTAGTGTTATTGTAACCATGCCAGTCCCAGGATATTAGAAAGAGTGAGATAATATCTTTTGTTGGACCAACTTTTGTTGGTGAGAGAGGCATGCTTTCGAGCTTCACAGAGCTGTGACACTCTTAGTAACTTTCTCAGACCTGAGGAAGATCTCTGTGTAGCTCAAAAGCGTGTCTCTCTCACCAGCAGAAGTTGGTCCAATAAAATATATTACTTCACCCACCTTGTCCCTCTTATTTTACCAGTATAAGTCAGGAGTAACTCCACCATAGGCGCCGACTCTGTGGGTGCTCTGGGGTTGGAGCACCCACGGAAAAAAGACAGTGGGTGCTCAGCACCCACCAGCCACAGTTGTTTGGTGGCTGTGTGCTGATCAGCTGTTTGGCGGTGCCCCCGATGAGCTAATTGGGGGCGCTGCCAAACAGCTGTTTGGTAGCTCTGGGAGGGTTTTGGGGAAGGGCCAAGAGCAGCAGACAGGTGGTGGCCTCAGGGAGGGGGTGAGCAGGAACAGGAAGAGGTGGAGCAAGGGCAAGGTATCGGGGGCGGAGGCGGTGTGGGTTCAGGGTCTCAGGGTGGAGACGGGCTGGAGCACCCCCTGGGCAAACTAGAAGTCAGCGCCAATGAATTCCACTCATGTCAGTAAATTTAGGCCACTGTAAAATTGCCAGAAGTGAGAAGAGAATCAGGCCCAATATTTTGATTTTAAAAATTGAGGGGGAAAGCCTTGAATGTGATTATTTGAGCGTGTCTACTAGTCACAAGGGTCAATGAGTTGGATAAAGTGCACTTTGATGTAATGTGGCAGATTCTGAAGACCTTTGTTTCAGTAAGACTACTTGTGGAATCCAGTACTGTGAGAAGGGGTGGCAGAAGCTTACCCTTAAAAAAACAATATACTTTTTAAATTAAATATAAATTAATAATAGGATACCCTTTGAGTAAGTATATCTTTAGTAAATAGATATTTATTAGGATGTTTGATTCCACCACAATGAAGCAATCATAGATACATTCCATGGCAAACCTGCATCTCATGAACCAACAATCCTCTCTTCTCCTCTTCTCACCTCCCCAAAAAAGGAACATAAATATTTTAAATGAGAAATAAAACAGTTAACAAGTAAAATGTTGAAGTAGGACTTGAGGAAGAATTAGACCGAAAGAACAGTTTTATAATCATAATAATTAATACCTATCTAGCACCTTTCATCCCAGAGCACTTGACCTGTGATGTACAGAGAGCACCACTAACAGGCAAACAGTTTTGGGACAAAAGTCAGCAAATAGACAGTGCATAGTCACTAAACAGAAGTGCACAACATTTTCTTAATCTTTCCTCCAAGACTGGCTTTAGACTAGAGCTTATGCTCCAAGCATCACTAAGGGCCAGAGACTGCCATCCTTTCTCACACTGAGTAGTATTTTACTCCATAAGTATTTCCACTGATTCCATCCATAATGTATTAATGTTCTTTTGTTCTTGTTCTTGAGGTTGACTAGCTAGGTATCATTTGTTACGGTGGTTAAGCAATCTGTGCAGTACTGGGCTTCTTACAGTGTATGAAAACCAGTGCCTTGTTTTGGTTACTTGGTTGTTGGGAGAGTGCCTGTCCATGTTGCTTCCTCAACACCTCTTTTCTTGCCACATTTCAGTGTTGCATTCCAGATGTTCCCGTTCCTCATTGAATACCATCCAGACTGATCTGCCATAATCATCTCTTACTTATTCATGCCTTTGCCGCATACCTTCAGGTTGAGCTGTTAAATATGTCCTTGAAGCAATTTCTCTGCCCACCTTGTGAATGCTTGCCAAGTCTGTTCTGGATGCACAGAGTACACATGGGAGTTATATTGTCATTCATCCAAACAACATGTCCTGCCTAACTGAGCTGTGCTTTAATTAGCATGGTCTCAACACAATTTTTTTTGCCATATTTAAACACTTATTAGCTGGTAACATTATACTTCACTTTAGTATGCATGATGAACCTGAAGTTGAACAGAGGAAATCTGTCAACATTTAAGCATGGAGGAAGTACTATATCCAGGCTTCTCAGCCAGAGAGAAGTTAACATGACAAATACAAGTCTGATCATGTGATAGTGCTAAGAGAATATTATGAGGTGAGCATGAGCTACGCAATCAATAAAAGCAACATTCAACAGCAGGGCATTGAAATCTGGAAAACAATTCAGCAGAACCTAGCACCACTTACTTTTGCAGGTGCAGGCACATACCAACATTATCAGCATAGTGTGGCTTTATTGGATGATAAACTTAGAGATCCTCTTTCAATAAGCATAAATAAGAAACAATCTCAGTTAAGTCACGGATCTACTCAAGTTAGAGGCCTTTTTATGTATAAACACTGCTGAGGATGCTCATGTTTAGATGTTTTGTGATAATCAATTATAGCAGCAAAGATAATGCCTTAGAGCTTTGGTGTGCAAACACAGCCCTGTTCAACCTCATTGGAAATATTGAATGCTTCAGAAAAAGCACCATCCACAAACAGTCTGCCCAGCATACCATTATGTAGTTGACCAATAATTTTAATGTACTTTCCAGACATCTGATCCTGGGCAGCACTTTCCATAATCCAGGTCTGCTGAGACTATTTCTATTGCATTTGTCAGCTCAGTAAAGACTGAGTAGAGATCCATGTTCTGTTCTTTATATTTTTCTTGCATTTGACATGCTATGCCAATAGTGCTTCTCTGTGCTTTAAATCCTCACTATATTTCCAGAAGTGAATTCTTTGTAACACTGGCAAGAAGCAATTAAGAAAGCATCTAGCTAGAATACTCCTGGCATTAGAGAGTGGTCCTCATAGCTACTGCTCTCATGCCATTCCACTTTGTGTTTGCATAAGGTAACAGGTTGCATAGTTGTAGATTCCTGATAGTAAACCATTATAAATAAATAACTCTCCTCTGAGCTAATCAGGGTATTAGTTTCAAGTGTAATAATCTCATTCATTTTTTCATTGACATATTGCTTTATTGCTATGTCCTGTCACTTAATCATCAGTGATGTTAAGCAGCCTCTCTACCAAATTGGTCCAAATTTTCATTGGACTGTTGCAGAATCTCAATTTTTTCAGGAATCGGTATTACCTCTGTCTTTCAGTGGGACAGAACTTCTGTAACGAGGTCCATAAATGTCCTTCAGAGCATTGTAGATGACTTTGTGTTTCATTGGGTAACAAGTCATTGATTGTCATGACTCCTGTGCTCTTACTCATTTTGCATAGATTAATTTGTATTGTTTTCAGCAAATCACTGGAATATACCGGGTTCAACAAAAGTTTGTGTGTGATCATTGTGTTTTCCATAACTATTTGGCCTTTTCTTTATTCTCACCAAACCGATGCTTGTATTTTACTTGAACAAAAGAATGATCTGGCATCAGTAGTATGTTAAGAGTAACATGTTGAATGAGGAAGTCAGTCTCAAACTTGGTGTCCCTATTTTATTGAACCTGGAAAGAAATTAGATTAGTATGGTAGTGATATTGCTGTACAATTTTTAATATTCATAGAATCATAGAAGATTAGGGTTGGAAGAGATCTCAGAAGGTCATCTAGTCCAACCCCCTGCTCAAAGCAGGACCAACCCCAACTAAATCATCCCAGCCAAGGCTTTGTCAAGCCGAGCCTTAAAAACCTCTAAGGATGGAGATTCCACAACCTCCCTAGGTAACCCATTCTAGTGCTTTACCACCCTCCTAGTGAAAGTTTTTCCCAATATCCAACCTAGACCTCCCCTACTGCAATATGAGACCATTGCTTCTTGTTCTGTCATCTGCCACCACTTTAAACAGCCTAGCTCCATCCTATTTGGGACTCCCCTTCAGGTAATTGAAGGCTGCTATTAAATCCCCCACACACACTCTTTTCTTCTGCAAACTAAATAAGCCAAGTTCCCTCATCCTCTCCTCATAAGCCCCAGCCCCCTAATCATTTTCATTGCCCTCCGCTGGACTTTTTCCAATTTATCCACATTCTTTCTGTAGTGAGGGGACCAAAACTGGACACAGTACTCCAGATGAGGCCTCACCAGTGCCAAATAGAGGGGAATAATCACTTCCCTCCTTCTGCTGGCAATTATCCTACTAATGCAGCCCAATATGTGGTTAGCCTTTTTGACAACAAGGGCACACTGATAACTCATATCCAGCTTCTTGTCCACTGTAATCCCCAGGTCCTTTTCTGCAGAACTGCCGTTTAGCCAGTCAGTCCCGAGCCTGTAGCAGTGCATGGGATTCTTCCCTCCTAAGTGCAGGACTCTGCACTTGTCCTTGTTGAACCTCATCAGATTCCTTTTAGCCCAATCCTCCAATTTATCTAGGTCACTCTGGATCCTATCCCTACCCCTCCAGTGTATCTACCTTTCCCCCCAGCTTAGTGTCATCCACAAACTTGAAATCCATCCCATCATCCAGATCATTAATGAAGATGTTGAACAAAACCGGCCCCAGGACAGACCCCTGGGTCACGCCGCTTGATACTGGCTGCCAACTAGACATTGAGCCGTTGATCACTACCTGTTGAGCCTGATGATCTAGCCAACTTTCTGTTCACCTTATAGTCCATTCATCCAATCCATACTTTTTTAACTTGATGGCAAGAATACTGTGGGTGCCCGTATCAAAAGCTTTTCTAAAGTCAAAATATATCACGTCCACTGCTTTTCCCATATCGACAGAAACAGTTATCTCATCATAGAAGGCAATCAGGTTGGTCAGGCATGACTTGCCCTTGGTGAATCCATGTTGACTGTTCCTGATCACCTTCCTCTCCTCCAAGTGCTTCAAAATGGACTCCTTGAGGATCTGCTCCATGATTTTTCCAGGGACTGAGGTGAGGCTGACCTGTGTAGTTCCCTGGATTCTCCTTCTTCCCTTTTTTAAAGATGGGCTATGCATCCGAAGAAGTGAGCTTTAGCTCACGAAAGCTCATGCTACAATAAATTTGTTAGTCTTTAAGGTGCCACAAGTACTCCTGGTTTTTTTTACTCTCTAAATGTTTTTTCCCAAACATTGCTGCTTCTGCTCTGTAGCTTTGAGCCTTATTCTGATATCAAAAGTATCTCTAATGAAGCCAATGGAGTAACAGCAATATACAACTATAAGAAGTGACATGGTTAGAATTTTAATTCTTCCCTAAACATATTAAAACCTTTAACCTTTTAATATTTTACCTCCAGGTGAATTTTGAAACAGATAACTATACCAAAGAAAAAGTATAATTTCTGTTTCTATGTTTTTGTTAGTATATTATTAAAATAATTATATGAATGTTTTTGCTTATCAGATTAATAGTTTTTATAGTCGGGACAAATATTTTCAACATCTTTGCTCTATATGCTGGAGCTAGAATGAAAATGGGTGTGCTCTTCTGAACACAGTTTACTATATATATGTATATAACATAGATTACTATATATTGGAGCTAGAGTAAATGAAAATAGTTGTGTTCTTCTGAACATAGATTACATTTGCTACTCATCTTGGACCATTACAGTAACGTCTCACGATTTCATCCAGGAATAAATTGCAACACCCAACTTCCCTTATTGTGTTAATAATGGGTAAGTCCGAATGCATCATGCTCTTGAGGTGTTCAGATTTGCAGAAATATATATACATATACATATTTTTAAGTAACAAATTCCAAGGGAAAACTGTAAGTACATAGTTCAGTACTTCAGCAAACTCTTATTTCTAAATGTAAAGCAAAACTTCATTATGTAAGAATTATGAATAAATTATTTTGGACTTTTGTGATTTTAATGCAATAAGAATTCTGCATTTCCAGTTTTATCTTTTTATGTACAGGATACATTAACAAGACATCAGTAGCCCCAAATGTCATGTAATACTGTGTTCATAGTATGGTAATATTTAGAACCAATTGAATACTTATATTGAAGTTTGGTATTGTATATAAAGTTGTTTTTTTCAGTTTTCCTTTCTCAGAGAAAATAACAAGAGTTTTTTTTTTGTTTTAAAAACATCAGTAAGAAGTCAAGTGAAATAGATTTACCAATTTTTTTTTATCCAGCATGTATAGATTACCAACATTTTCTGGGTTGCTGCCATGAATGTGCATTTAAGTTATACAGGATTTTGTCCCAGTATGATCAGTCATTATTTATGTGAAATAAACTTCTGATTCCATTTTAGCAATGTGCATTTAGCATAAGCAGAGTTCTGGGCTTGTGTTATTAAAATGCATAGAGCAGCCACCATATCCTGGGCTTTTGCTGAAATATGCTTTTAATTGAAGCAGAATTATAGCTATATATTATCAGTGTGAATGTAGTTAGAGTACAGTATTGGCTGCCACAGTGGCTCAGTGCACTGTGGTACTAGTACAACAGGCTATATTTTGTGGATTTGAATTTAAATATCACCATGGGGTGTCTAGGTTAGGTGCTCAATGGCGGAAGTGATCAAATACAAACTGTCTTCTGTGAAAATGTAGACAAGATAAACAGCATTTGTCCTCAAGAAGAACAGATACAGCAATACACCAACCATATTTGTATCAACAGTTGTGCATTTAATACTGTTAAAGATTGCTTATGTACATACAAATTTGTAGCTTAAGAGTGACTTTGGTATCTCAAATAATACTGGAAAAGAAAGGTCATATTTACTTTCTTCTGAAAAAGAAAGATAAATAATGGTGATTTCTCATAAGCTTATACTATAACTCTCATTACCCTCAGTGGTTAAATACATTTAATTAGAGCAGTAACTTTTTTATTCTTTTCCCATTCATAATCCCAAGATCAACTACAGTGGCTCCATATCTTGGAATTCTTGGTGTTTGTATCCCAGGATACTCTTATCGTGTTTCAGTCAAAAACCAAAATGCATCATATTTAGTTGGCTTTAAAGTTTATTGTGCTATATGTAGTCAAAATAGATACTTAGGCCTTGGATCATGTACACTTTTATTTTAAGCACGTGAGTAAACTGCAGTATTCTCATTGATTTCAGAGGAGCTAACCACATGCATAAAGTTACAGTTGCAGGATTGAAGCCTCACATTCAGTGCATATACATTTTTAATAATCCTACATATAAAAATAATTCTGCTTATGAATGTATGTGCAAAGAGGACATATGATAGAAGTATATAAAATGAAGAATGGTAGAAAAGAGGTAAATTGTGTTCCTGTTGACCCTTTTTTATAATGCAACAACAAGCAGCTATCCAATGAAATTGAAAGGCAACAAATTTGAAACTGATAAAAGTATCTTTTATGCAACCTACAGTTAAACTGTGGTACTGTCACAAGATATCATCGAGATCAGGGGTTCAGTAGGGTTAAATAAAGATATTAGACTTTACGCTCTGTCTCTCACACTGTCTGGCTATGCCGAAAGAATGACAGGAGACATTAGATAGGGTTTAATCAGGCCGCAACTTTATTATTAGATATCTGTCTGGGACTAACCTGGCGGATAAAATGTGCAGTGCAGGTGAAAAATGTATGTCCCTCCAGCAGATCCACCGGCTCCCCTCCTTTTCATCCAGGTCCCTCCAGCAATTCCCTTGCCGGGACCTTACCAACCACCCCCCCCCGTCATAGGAGGGTTAACGAGGACTATAATGATGGGGGGGGTTGGCTCCCTCCTGTACCAATCAGAAGAGTCCCCAACTGCCCCCGGCTTGCTCAATTAACAAGCACCTCTTCTTAATTCTTTTTCCAAGCCATGTATCCGTTCTTTTGTGCCTTAATTTATGGAGTACCTGCACTGAACATCCGCTATACACTTAAATAAAGAGTTGCGACATATGGCCTACCGCCCGTCATGCTATGCATGAACAGAGCCCACCTGAACCTGCTGTGAGGAAAGCAAAAAAACCCTACTGCATCTGGCCTATATGGTGGTAAGGGAAAAATTCCTTACCAGCCCCCCTTAGCGGAGCGGCTGTCGTAATGCCCACAGCAGATATAGCTAAATGCCTGGCATATTTGTGACCTACATAGGGAGGGAGGGAGGGAGGGTGGGTGCTGCCCAGCCTGTTCCAAGTGAATGAGGGGAGGGACCAGGCCCAGCCTGACTTTTTTAAATCCTTCATTCGTAGGTGGTGAGTCATCCACCACGCTGAGAGTCTTCCAGCAGTTTTACGTCTCCTCCTCCCCCAAGAAAGAATGCATTGCCCTCTTCTCCCAGACAGACAGACAACCCATTCCACACACACACACACCCCAGCTTAAAATACAGGTCGGTGATTAGGAAAAAATGTCCTCTTTCGGCCAGTTATTCTGTAATGGGGTTCCTTTAATCTTTTTTGAAGCATCTCATACTGACAGTTGGCAGAGTCGGGACACTGAACTAGATGGAACATTGTCTACCTTCTATGATAACGTCCTTATTTCTGGTTGTACATTCTTATTGAAAATGTGCATGAATTCCATCTTCAGTAATGCCGTACATTCAATTAAACTAATTGCAGATATCTGTTATTTAAACTGTGGTAGCGTCCACCATGTGCAAAGTGCTCTCAAAACAAAGAAGATGTCATATAAAGCTTCAAAGAGCTTGCAGTCTAAAAATGATTATGTGTATCTATCTACTTATGTAGTATTAGGCCCCTGATCACTGAGATGAAAAGGTATTTTTCAGCCAGAAAGGGTATGTTTTATTTGTATATAAAAGAATCTTTAACATTTAAAGAGTTCATATACTACAGTGATTAGAGTCATATTAGTACACTTAGATAGATAGATCTATCTATCTATCTATCTAAAACAGCTCCAGGATCCCAAAACAGAACCATTTTTCTAAGAGGAATAAAAGTACCAGTAGACACCCAGGTGCTTTTATGTAATATAAATTCTAGTAGTATGAGTAGTCTAAAATTATCATCATCAACGAGTACACTAATGAAACCTTTGTTTTTCTTATAATTTCAAACTGCAAAAACAGGTCTTTGGGGCATAATAAGATGATAGTATACAGTATCTGTTTTAATAAGTAATGTTCGGAAAAGGAATGGTGTCTGATTTTAATGTATTTTGAAACCTTTGTTGTTAAGCTTTTCTTTTCTACTGAAAGTTATTGCCTACAGTGGCCACAAACACAGATTGAACAGGACGATGTTGATAAAAAGGAGGATTTCCTCTCTTGTACTAATGTGTGTTGTCTGGCATGGGGTTATTTTGCTGACTAATTGTCACTGAATTGTTATTTATGCTTTTTAATTAACAATTACATTTTAAATACCTCACATAAATCTACAGTCTCAGTGTGTGTGGGGGGGTAGGAGGGAGAGGCTGTTCAACTTTATGATGATGATTTACCATGCAGAAATATTTTAGTATTAGATTTCACCGAGCCCCCATTTTTGTAGAGGTTCTCCTCCGGTTTTTTAACACTTTAGAAAGGGCAACCTCATTTTGCATTTTTATCTCAGTTTACTATAGACTTTCACTAAGTGAAACTTTAAGAATAAGTACCTGTAGATTGTTTCCTGATATTTTATATAACATATTGCAGCTAATGACTGTTTAACCATTATAGTTTTTATGGGCATGAACGAGAGCCCTTCGAATCATAATCACCTTTAATTTCAATAATAGTATTACAACAACAAAAATAAAATACTTAGTTGTCTTTCAAGGTATTCTCTTTAGCCAAATATGTTAAAAGAAATAAGCAGAAAGCATTTAAATTAAACTCTTTTTATATTGTAGTCTGCTCATGTAATTGTTTTCCCCCTACATTGAAACCTATTCTTTCTGTCTGTATGCCGAAGATTTCTTTGCAAAGGTCCAGCCCCAGCAGGTTGATTACACACTTGTTACCTGTAATTCAATACAGCAGTGCCCTGTTTACAAAGTCCAGATTTCCTGTGCTGTCAGTTAGGGCAATCAGCACAAAGACCAAGAGCTTTTGGAACTAAATAAACAATGAGAAAAACATTCAGGGCTGCCAGTAACCCTTCACAGGTAATTTAACAGCCTTTGACTACAAGGCATCAGTTGTTGTAGATGTCTGCTGAGTATGAAATCTGACATTCTGTCTTGCCATGTTCTGCCAATAGGTCTGTACGTAATCTCTTGCTGAGGTTCACTGGAGCTCCTTCAGTGAATTGTGCTTTCATATTGAACCTAAGTGGTTTTATTATGACAGACGTCCACACCTGCATTCTGTCACGTATGTGTCATGTAGTCTTCTGATATCATACATCAAATTATTTAAAATTCACTAAACTGGGATCTTTTCCTCTTAAAAAAAAATATACCAAGAAAAAATCGAACTTGACAAGTTCAAGCATTTTGAACTGGTCTTGAAAGGTTTAAATACTAACAACCGGGCAATTGCCACAGTAGGATCAATGCAAATGCCATACAGATAGGACTCTGCTTTCATTACATGCAGAGAACAGAAAGATCACTATTTTATAGGTGCCCTTTATGTATTGGAATAATTAGTGACATTGTCTAAAACCGCGTGTTTATGTATTTTTAATTTAACTTGTTTGCTTTCTGATACATTTGATGACTTTGCTGATGGTCTGGATAATGATTGCAGTGGCTGTTTTAAAGACTATTTACATGTATCAAAGCAGACAAAAAACATCTGTGAGGAGAAGAGCATAGAGACATGAATCCATCTGGGTCTGTGTCAGAAATGTTCATATCTCTTACTTTAGCAATCAGATGGTATTGTGATCAACAAAAAGTAATGCACCAACCAAAACCATCTATACAAATCCTAAAATGTATCCATTTCAATAATCAAGTCCATAAATATAACACATGTAAGTAAAATATTGATATAAATCACACAAATAAACATTTTATCAGATGAGTACAACATCGTTAAGGGCTGTGCTTTATCCAGATTTCTCCTACTCCTGGAAGTAGTCATGTGTGTCAGCAGCTTGCAAAACAGAACATGGGCAAAAGCAATGGGGCAAACACCTGTTTGTGGAAAAATCAATGGCAGCCAGAATTTGTGATTTATCCATACTCACTGTCACACAGATTATTGCTATGATCTTGGGGATTCCCCCCTTTTTTTATTTCTGCTATACCAAATGGTCATGCCATTCCTTGCATACTGATATATTCTACACTCCATCCTATCTATAACTGTACAAATGTAAAAACTAAAAGCATTTTTAAAAGTGAGGTCTGTGAAAATTTGTCTTTTTTAACCTGGTTAAAAATATACTTGCAGTACTATTTGAATCTCTGGCTGTCTATCAGTGACCTTTGAATTTCAAGCATTCTGTTATCTAATTATGGGTACTTAGACAGAAACTGGCCCTCTATTTTATCTTCCACTTTTCACTATATGAATTTCTGCAAGCCTTATTGTGGTCAATTTAAAAGGAAATTGAGATGTGTTGTTCCTTACTGCCTATATGTCCAGTTGATTCACCATGGCTGCCCTGTAACTGTGTATCAGGGAATGGGAGTGTGCAGTTCTTCAGAAGAAGAGATTTGAAAGGCAAGGTGCCAGTTTTGAAAGGCAAAGTTGCATCATTGACATCAGCCTAGGAGCTGCAGTTATTTACACACCTCTAATGTTGACGGTTTACATGGAGTTATATATCCAGTTTATACAGATCTTGTCTGTGATACTTAGTAATCCCAGATGGTGGAACACCACAGGCTGAAGGCTATTTACATCAAAAGGTATACAGCTCAGGTGGAAGACCCTAAATTCTGTCAGGATCCCAGGATTCTCTGTTCTTCCTGCGCTGCCGAGCAGTGCGAAGCAGGAAGAGAGCTGTCAGTGTAAGGTGATGATAACTGTATTTTTATGTGAGAACATGCAGTCTGGAAGGACAGTGATGTAGAAACTCTGTGAAGTCAGGGATCTGATCGAGAAAAAATCTCTGTCATTGCGGTGCAGAGACTAACTTGTGCACAGTGCAGGCATGGTAAAGAATAAGAATTCTAGTATAAGAAAAGTTTATATGTGAGGCCTATAACAGAAGCTACAAAGTCATTGTGGCCCAGAGATCCACAGGGAGTAGCTAGGTCCTTGCTTGCCCCAATAGTGAGGCTGATTTCTTCAGGCAAAAATTAAATACTAAAATACTAAAAATTAAATACAGCTTTCAAGTGCCAAAGAGACACTGGTGGCAGCCAAAACATAATGTATCTCAATTCAGTCTAGATTTAACTGTTTTATTGTAATACTGTGCACTTCTGATTGACAGGAATAAAGGTCTCAATTGAAAAGGTTTGAGAGTGTCAACTGAAATTGATGGTGAATGCCTTAAGTTTGTTTTATGGAATTTTACTTGCCGTGGACAAAACTTCCTTAATGGTTGTAAGTTGAAACTGGAAGCTGAACACAAGTATGCCTTTTTGTTCCCTAGAAACTGTCCACAGGAGCCTGAGTTTGATAAGCTTTGGGGCATGTTGCATGGCCAGCCCATCTTTTCTCCCTAGGATTTGGGAATGTGGGTAGTGGCATGGGAAATGGCGGGGGCAGGGGAACAGAGAAATTGTTGAAGGATTTAAAGGAATTTAGGCATTTCTGTGTTCAGTATTGCAACTTGACTGATTGTGAAATCTCATTTTGAAAAGTGATTTAGGCATTTAGGAGCCTAGATCCCATTACCTGTCAATGGGATTTGACATTTTTACCTAACTCCCATTTGAAAATTATATTTAGTCTCCTAAATCAGTTTGGAATTGCAATGTTGAGCTCTGCAATGACTAAATACCTTTTAAAATCTGGGACTAAGTCTAAAATACAAATATAAATGTATGAAATAATGCTAAGTGGTTTTGATGAGCCAAAAGAAACTGGCTAAATGGTGAAGGCAAAAAAGGCTGCTTAACTTCAAATCCATGATGGGTGTGTGCACCGAGTAGGGAGCTGAAGGAATAAATAAAGCAATGAGATCTGTGTCTTTTTAAAAATGTCCAACAGAAGACCCAGTGTATCCTTCTGTCCATCAGAACATGTCTTACTCAATCCACCACAGTTGTTATAGTGTGTCCTGGAGAGAAAGGCAGTCTCTGGGCTAACCTATTCATTAGTGTAAAAGTACCAGGACTTGGATGCTTATCCAGAAAAGATTAATGACCTAGTATAGAGTGGTACGTATTGCTCTCATTGATCCTTCATACTCTGAAGATGGACTACAGTCATCCAGCGTTGAAGGCATGATTCACTACAGCAAGGTGCTGAATCACCATGGGAAAGGTCTCAGAGTAGCCGTGTTAGTCTGTATCCGCAAAAAGAACAGGAGTACTTGTGGCACCTTAAAGGCTAACAAATTTATTTTAGCATGAGCTTTCGTGAGCTGCAGCTCACTTCTTCGGATGCATAGAATGGAACACACAGACAGGGGATATTTATACATACAGAGAACATGAAAAGGTGGAAGTATGCATACCAACAGGCAGAGTCTAATCATATGAGATGAGCTATCGTCAGCAGGAGGAAAAAAAACTTTTTGAAGTGATAATTAAGATGGCCCATAGAAGGTGTGAGGAGAACTTAACATAGGGAAATAGATTCAATTGGTGTAATGACCCAACCATTCCCAGTCTTTGTTTAGGCCACAGTTAATAGTATCTAGTTTGCATATTAATTCAAGTTCAGCAGTTTCTCTTTGGACTCTGTTTTTGAAGTTTCTGTGTTCTTGAGAAAGAATGCAGTCTTTTGACCAGTCATGTGAAAAGGTGTTTCTGGTTATGGGTACAGTTTGGATGCCTACATTAAATTAGATACTGGATAGTTAATGAAGTTTGATTGTCTGATAACCTAAGTAGGTTGACACCATCTCAGGTAGAGGTTGGAATACCTTAAGATATGTCTTCACTGCAGAGTTAGCTTGAGTTAATCTACACTCAAGTTAAATCCTCTCAAATTAGTCTATCTTAGGTAAGAGCAGACATACTGCAAAACAACACTTAAGCAACAGGGCGTGTTTGTGTTATTAGCACAGAGTATCTGAGTCTCTGCTGCAGTACTAGCTTGAGTATCAGCAGAACTCTAGCTTCAGCTCACATTTCAGGACAAGCTAGCTAGCTTGATCTTAAAAGATTCCCTAACTCAAGCTACAGATTCTTGTATGTGCGACAAGAGTCAGGTTAGGGGCAACACTTGAGTTATACCTTGAGCTAACGTTGCAGTGAACATAAGCTCTTAATGGCAGATATTGGGTGAGGTAAGTAAATGGTCTGATGCAATCCACACCTGACAGGATGCAAGACAATTACATGACTTAGGGCATGTTTTCATTGCCATATTGACTTGAGTTACATATACTTGAGTTATTCCTCTCCAGTTAGCCTATCTCATGTGAGAGCAGCCATATTGTGAAATAACATTCAAGGTACTGTGTCCACACTGGCTCTGGACTCATTCATGTGTGGCAGAAATATTTCTGGGGGCACATCGAGTGATTCTTAGTGCTGCAGTAAGCTGACCTGATCTATGAACTTGCCTGTCCTTTATAGGCACAAAGGGAGAATTATAGGAAGTAATTGGAAAATTAGTGGCAGTAACCTGTGTCCACTCTGCAGAGTGTTCATGTTAATGACTGATGAGTTGTGCTCACTTGAGCTTTAGCCTGCACTCCTGTTGAGACCAGCCAGCCAGGTTTTTGTGTGTGGACAGGAGTTGAGTTAGAGGTAATGTGAGTTCTTCTTCGAGTGGTTGTTCATGTCCATTCAAAGTAGGTGTGTGCGTGCCGCGTGCACACCAGCTGGACTATTTTCCCCTAGCAGCGTCCGTAGGGTCAGCCCTGGCGCCCCCTGGAGTGGCGCCACTACGGTGACCTATAAAGGGCCCGCCGACCCTTCACCCCCTCAGTTCCTTCTTACCGCCAGTGACGGCTAGCTGGAACTTCTCTTGCGCATAGCAAGTTAGCAGTGTCCTATCCTTGTGTATAGTCCGTGTATATAGTTACGTTATAGTTAGTTTACTTAGGTCATTGTATATAGTTCTTGGTAGTTGGGGGGCCCCCCCCCCAAGTTTCGTCACCCGCTGGGGCTTGCCTAGGTCCCCCGGGTTTAAACTCTGCAAGGACTGTGGGAAATTCATGCCCAAGAGTGACCCGCACTCTGCTTGTTTGAGGTGCCTCGAAGAGAGCCACCAAAAGGACCGGTGCTCTATCTGCAGAGGCTTCCACCCGAGAACTCTCAAAGACAGAGCTCAAAGACTTAGAGTCCTCCTGATGGAGGCTGCCCTGCAGCCACCCTCAGACCCGGAACCGGCCGAGGCGGTGCCAAGCACATCTTCCTCGGTGTGGAGCGCCCCGGCACCGGCATCAGGATTTAGGCCCCAGCCCAAGTCGTCTAAAACCCGGCACCGGACGGAGTCAGGTCATAGGAAGTCGGCCTCAGTGTGGCACCGCTCACCGTCGCTGGTGCCCGCTAAGAAGAGAAAGCCGGTGAGGGAACTGTCACCCCACCAGGACTCGAGGCCGATGCCATCCACTGGTGCAAGCGGACAGGCTGGGCTACAGCCCTCGGCTGCTCCGTTGACTCCTGCACCGCAGAGAGGGTGATCGAGTCCGGACCGGCCTAGATCCCTGGACCTCAGCAGAGACTTGCGCCTCCCTTGGACGCCGGAGGCGTTCGAGGCAGCCTCAGACTTGATGGGACTCCGGGAGCCGGCCTCCCCGCACCGGAGGGAGTTGCCTACCGTGGCCCGTCCCCCAGTTCAATCGAGGGGCAAGCCGGCCATGCTGTCACCTCCCTCCCCGCACCGCGCCACTAAGGCGGCACTGGACCAGATAAGAGGCTCCCTGCTGCCTCAGCACCGCTCTCCAGTGGCACCGGGTGCTGCTCCCCCCAGGTCCTCGTACTCAGAGACTTCAGACTCAGAGGCAGACTCCTACCACTCCAGCCGGTCGCGGAGCAGGAGATCGGTTTCGGGGGCGAGCCACCAGCGTTACCCACAGTGGCAGCAGCAATGGCATCCGCCCTTGCAGTGGCCGTTTTGGACCCCCTGGGCCTACCACCAGTCGGTAGGCCAGGCGTTTGGTCCTCGATCAAGGTTGGCCTCGGTCTCCTCGGCATCGATGGCCCCGGCGCAGCTGCCTCCTCCACCGGCACCGTCGCCGGGCAGGGGTGTGCCATATCCAAGTTCAGCACCCCCTAGCCGGGCAGCGGCACCAGCAGCGGCTACAGTTTGGGCTCAGCAGGCACCGCCTGATATGCCAAGCCACTCACTGGCGACCCCGGTACCGGTCACGGTGCCGCATTTAGAATCGGAACCGGCCTCGCAACCACAGTACCGTGTGCCGCAGGACCCAGAAGGGCTGCATGCACCGGAGGAAGGGCCGATCCATGTAATTTCCTCGTCTTCCTCCCCGGACGAAGCAGTCTCAGGCACGGCTGCGGCACCAGCCCTGGAGGACACCCGAATCCTCCAACAACTGCTCCGGTGAGCAGCTCAGAGCCTCGCAATCCAAGCTGAGGAAATTGAGGTGGACGCGGACCCTGTAGTTGACATCCTGGCTCCCTCAGGGCCATCCAGGGTGGCTCTCCCGCTGATAAAGACCATAGCGGATATATCCCGCACCTTATGGCAAACGCCAGCCTCGCTGGTCCCTACTGCCAAGAGAACGGAGCGGCGCTATTTCGTCCCCTCTAAAGGGCACGAACACTTGTACACCCACACCCACCCCCAGAATCCCTAGTGGTGGATTCGGCCAACCAATGGGAGCGTCAGAGGTTTCAGGGGTCAACACCAAAGAGCAGGGACGCTAAAAGACTAGACCTCTTTGGCAGAAAAGTGTACTCCACGGCAAGCCTACAACTCCGCATTGCCAACCAACAGGCAATTGTAAGCCTATATGGTCATAACACGTGTTCAGCCATGTCGAAGTTTATGGAGCTCCTTCCCCAGGACTCGAGGTCAGAGTTTTCGGCCCTGGTGGAGGAGGGGAAGCTGATCTCCCGAGCCTCTCTCCAGGCTGTCCTAGATGCGGCGGACTCAGCCTCGCGTACCCTGGCCACGGGCCTGGTCATGCGGCGGGGAGCCTTGCTCCAGGTCTTGGGCCTGCCCTATGAGGTCCAGCAGACCATTCAAGACCTCCCCTTCGAGGGGCAGATGCTGTTTTCAGAAAAGACAGACAAGCATCTGCACAGCCTAAAGGACTCGCGGGCCACGCTTCGCTCGCTGGGCTTGCATACCCCTGTGACCCAGCGCAGGCAGTTTAGGCCGCAGACGGCCCCACACCCCTACCAGCCTCAGACTCGCCAGGAGCTGGGGCGCAGGTGGGGCAGAAATGGCAGGAGGTGTCACCAACGCCACCCCTCCGGCCAGGCGTCCTGTCAATCAAGACTACCATTGGGGCCTAGACCCCCTATTTGATGGTACAGTCGAGGGCGACCTACCTATAGAGACTCTGGATCCTTCTACCCCTACCTTTGGGTCACGTCTGTCCCCTTTCTACCGTACCTGGTCCCGAATCACGTCGGACAGCTGAGTGCTCTGCACGGTAGAGAGGGGATATTCTATCCAGTTCTCCTCCCTCCCGCCCCACTAGCCCCCCTCCCCGTCCCTCTTCAGGGACCCATCTCACAAGCAAATTCTAAGTCAAGAAGTGAAGTCCCTCACGGAGGCAGGGGCGGTGGAGGAAGTCCCTCGGGAGCTCAGGGGCAAAGGCTTCTACTCCCGGTATTTCCTAATACCGAAGGCGAAAGGGGGCCTGAGACCCATCCTAGACCTGCGGCGGCTGAACAAGTTTGTACGAAAGCTCAAGTTCCGCATGGTCTCCCTGTCCTCGATTATTCCCTCCCTGGATCCAGGAGATTGGTATGCCGCCCTCGACTTAAAGGATGCTTATTTCCACATTGCCATAATTCCCTGACACCGTCGGTACCTCAGGTTTGTCGTGGCCGACGCCCATCTGCAGTTCACGGTGCTCCCGTTCGGCCTGTCAGCTGCTTCACAAAGTGCATGGCAGTCGTGGCGGCCTTCCTGCGCAGGCAGGGCATCCAGGTATTCCCCTACCTGGACGACTGGCTCATAAAGGGCTGCTCCAAGGAGCAGGTGGAGACCCAGGTGTTGTTCATCAGGCGGACCTTTCTCAATCTCGGCCTCCTCTTGAACGAAGCCAAGTCCACCCTGTCTCCGACACAACGAATAGAGTTCATAGGAGCAGTTCTGGACTCCACCCATGCCAGAGCGTACCTGCCAGAATCCAGGTTCCGTGCGATTTCTGAGCTCATCCTCGGACTGCACCGCGCCCCGATTACCACAGCGCGAGTCTGCCTCTGGCTGTTGGGTCACATGGCAGCGTGCACCTATGTGGTAAACCATGCCAAACTCCGGCTTTGCCTGCTACAGTCCTGGTTAGCGACAGTATATCACCCGGCCAGGGACCCCTTGGACTCAGTGGTGTCCATTCCCCACTTGGTGCTAAGCTCGCTGCGGTGGTGGCTCGACCCGCAGAAAGTGTGCATGGGTGTCCCCTTCGCTGCCCCTCAACCCTCCCTCTCCCTGGTAACGGATGCCTCAGATCGGGGTTGGGGAGCACACCTGGGACACCTCAGGATGCAGGGCTTGTGGTCGCCGGAGGACCTCAAGTTGCATATCAATGTCAGGGAGCTGAGACCAGTTCGCCTGGCTTGTTTGACCTTCCGGTCCCACCTGGCCGGCAGATGTGTTTCAGTCCCCTCGGACAACACGTCAGCAGTCTTTTATATCAACAAAGAGGGGGGTGCACGCTCTTCTCCCCTGTGCAGGGAAGCCCTCACGCTGTGGGATTTCTGCGTCCACAATGCGACCCACCTGACGGCGTTCTACCTTCCGGGGGAGCAGAATGGTTTGGCGGACACCCTCAGCCACTCGTTCTGGGGTCACGAGTGGTCCCTCCGATGGGACGTGGTACGCTCAATTTTCCAGCTCTGGGGCTTTCCCCGGTTAGACCTGTTCGCCTCGAGGGAAAACAGAAAGTGCCGACGGTTCTGCTCCCTCCTGGGCCACAGTCAGGGGTCTCTGTCGGACGCCTTCCTACAGTCTTGGGGGGTCAGTCTGCTCTACGCCTTTCCTCCGATCCCCCTGATACAGGGTGATTTTGAAGATTCGCAGGGACCACGCACGGGTAATCCTGATAGCTCCGGCGTGGCTGCGCCAACATTGGTACACATCACTCCTGCACATGTCCATTCAGGTACCCCTGACGCTGCCCCTGCTCCCGGACCTGATCACGCAGGACCAGGGCTCCCTCCGCCACCCGAACCTGGAGTCCCTTCACCTTACAGCATGGATGCGCCATGGCTGAACCTGGTGGAGAGGCAGTGCTCCCAGCAGGTCAGACAAGTGCTGCTCGGTAGTAGGAAACCATCAACTAGGGCCACCTACCTGGCCAAATGGAAGTGCTTCTGCATATGGTCTGGTCAGTGAGGTCACAATCCGCTGGGGGTCCCAATCCCCATTGTCCTAGACTATTTGCTCCACCTCAGACAACTGGGCCTCTCCCTCTCCTCAATTCGTGTTCACTTGGCGGCCATCTCGGCTTTCCATCCAGGAGAAGGGGGTACCTCGCTGTTTGCGAACCTGCTGGTCGGGCATTTCCTCAAAGGTATGGACAGGCTATTTCCGCATGTTCGTCAGCCGGCCCCGGCTTGGGACCTGAATCTGGTCCTCTCCGCCCTCTCGGGACCTCCCTTTGAACCTCTGGCTTCGTGCTCCCTGTTGTACTTGTCGTACAAGACCGCCTTCCTGGTGGCGATCACCTCGGCCAGAACGTGTCGGAGCTCAGGGCGTTAACATCCGAGCCCCTGTACCCTGTCTTCTATAAGGACAAGGTCCAACTTAGACCTCACCCAGCTTTCCTACCCAAGGTCGTCTCACAGTTCCACATGGGTCAAGATATTTTTCTCCCGGTGTTTTATCCCAAACCACACTCTTCCAATGAGGAGCGGAGGTTACATTCCCTGGATGGCCGCAGGGCCTTGGCTTTTTACATCGAGTGTACCAAGCCATTCAGACGCTCAACTCAGCTCTTCATCGCATGGTGGATAGGATGAAGGGGCTGCCGGTCTCCTCTCAGTGAATCTCTTCGTGGATCGTGACCTGCATCTGAGAATGCTACCGCATAGCTAAGACCCCTGTCCCTCCGGTCACGGCCCACTCCACTAGGGCGCAGGCCTCCTCTGCGGCGTTCCTGGCTCAGATCCCGACTCAGGAGATTTGTAGAGCGGCCACGTGGTCCTCCATCCACACATTCTCGTCACACTACGCCATCACGCACCAGGCTAGGGATGATGCAGCCTTCGGCCGTGCAGTACTCCAGTCAGCAGTGATCTCCGACCCCACCAGCTAAGGTTAGGCTTGTGAGTCACCTACTTTGAATGGACATGAACAACCACTCGAAGAAGAAAAAATGGTTACCCACCTTTTAGTAACTGTTGTTCTTCGAGATGTGTTGTTCATGTCCATTCCAATACCCACCCTCCTGCCCCTCTGTCGGAGTGCCGGCAAGAAGGAACTGAGGGGGTGGAGGGTCGGCGGGCCCCTTTATAGGGCGCCGTAGTGGCGCCACTCCAGGGGGTGCCAGGGCCGACCCTACGGACACTGCTAGGGGAAAATCTTCCGGCTGGCGTGCACACGGCACGCGCACACCTACTTTGAATGGACATGAACAACACATCTCGAAGAACAACAATTACTAAAAGGTGGGTAACCGTTTTTTATAACTTGAGTTAACTTTGCACTGAAGGCAAACGCATAGAGTGCTGCTTAAAATTAATGCAGGATTGGATTCCAAAAGCAGTGACATATTTTGCCAGCGGTAGGCCAAAACACCAGTCTAGTAAGGGTCCTAGAGCTCATCTTAAGGCTTGTCTTCAATACAAAATTTGATCATGATAGAACCTGACAAAGATTTGTCAAGTTAGCAGACCTTCATTGGAAAGCCCAAAATGTTGTTTTCCAAATCTCATCATTTTTAACTTAATCTCATGATGTTTAGATCTGACTCATGATTTATGAATGTTTGAGATGTGCAGTACTACTGATGTGACTTGATTTTTTTTATTATATACTGTATATTTTTTCCATGTTCTATACCTTTAACTGCCTTCCTACAGGCAGAAGCAGCTGCCATTTTGTGTTCAGATGTGGCTTGCTTTGGAGAGAAAGCGAGGGCTTGTCTACATGGTGCTTTAGTCCACACCAGAGGGATGTAAATTCTAGAGCACACAAGCAGGTTGCACACTAACTGGCCCATGTGGACCCTGCTGGCAGACACTAAAAGTTCTCTAGTGTGCATTAATTGCACACTATTTGAAATATTTGCACCCTTCTTGTGAGGATACTGTGAGAAGCCCACTGTGATCTATCATGAAGATTCAGTTTTACTCACCCTTGCTTCGTTACCCCTTAATATAAAATAAAGGTGGTTCTAACAAAGTGCATTCTCATTATTTATTCAAAAATATAACTGAGATATTAATCATTTGTATTTGTTTATTTCACAGCCACGACTGTATCCTCAGTAGGCCCCACTGCTAGTGGACACTTTTTGTGGGGGAGAGTTTCTGTTCCTTCCCTCTAGCAACAACCCTTTACTGCACCCAAGAGCCAATTGCACACTGGGAAGCGACGACTCCCAGTGACACATATAGGCTGTGGGATGTCAGTGCGAGCTCCCCAAATCTGCATCACCTCCATTTTACATAGAGGAAACACACCAGTTCCACCCAGTTATGGTTCTCTGACATAACAGAGGAGGGGGCAAGATTTGGCTCATTAGAAATTGTATTCCTACAAAGTGCAGCAGTTTTGGTCCAGTGCAGTTTTACTGGGAGTTGTTAATATCATATATTCTGAATATGATTTTTCTTCTAATTCTACATTTACTTATTCATTTCAGTATAGTACCTGCTTGACTTATACAATAGGAATTCATTTCAATACAGTGCAGGTCAAGCAGGTGCAGAAATAAAAATGAAAGGACCCCGGCACATGCTATCAAACAGGGAATGCAACCATAGTCTGAGTATGTACTATACACAAAAGGAAAAACACAGGTGTAAAATCAAATTTTAGATATGTACCATAATTATACATTGCTACAGTACAAGTTCCAGCAATATTTATTTCCTGCAGTGACCATGCTGATAATGTCCATAAAAAGAAAAACTGCCTTTAGAAAATACTAATCAGTGATCATCTTTTTTTTCCCAAATTTTTAATAAACTGAACTTATCAAAATAAAAATTACCATAGTCATAGACAAATTTGTCCTTCAAAATCACTAACCGAAAATAGGGTTGAGATTGGTTTTCAAGTGTTAAATATCTCTTAGTGCTAACATTACATGTCAGAAATTTATTTTCACATAGAAATCTGTTAGATGTTCTATATTAGTGCCCTGTTCTGAAATGTGAGGTTTATAAAAATTCCCTGAAAACAAAACATTGAAGCTATATTTCTCGATCATTTTTAATGTGGGTTTAGTATCAGTGTCGAAGGATCTAAGATTACTTAGAAGTTACAGAGTTAAGTTATAAAAAAGGATTACATCACAGAAGCTTTTGCAATGGTTATATATATTCTAAAGCAAAAAATTACAGTAATAAAACAAGTCAGTAAAGATTCCCAAGCATACCTATATAAATTGCTTCCTCTGCATCTAGAATGAATCCCCCATGCTTTCTGTGGGACCAGTCAACCTTATTGCAGCTCTGAGTTCTGATCTGAAATAAGTTACTCCTGCACTTGGCAAAACCTTTGAACTAATTTTATTGGTCTGGATGCACATAGCTTTGCTTTGGCAATGGCATACCCACTTTCTCTTGGAGTACATCCTGTCTTTGTGCCATACCCATTGTGGAAATTATGCAGATCTACACATGTGCTTGATTTTGTGCTTGGAATTAGAGCACATTTACAGAGGTTACTCTTAAAAAATTTTCTTTGCCTTTGCAAAACTTAGATAAAGTTTCTCAAGTTATTTGTATTTAGTAAGAAATACTAGAATACACTGAAGATTGATGTAAAACTAGGGTTGCCAGTTTTAGTTGGCTATATTCCTGGAGGTTTCATCACATGACATAATCTTTAATTAAAGATTAATCTTTAATTCCTGGAAACTCCAGGACAATCCTGGAGGGTTGGCAACTCTAGCATGTAGCATTATTTAGTTGCCACAGACAATTGCATGTTTTTAAGGGCAACCACCCACAGAGGTGCTTGTGTGCTACTACACTACATTTTCTGTATTCATGGGTCTCTTTCAAGTCAGATTTTGGACCCTAGATGAGAGAGCACACTGAGAGCCTTCAGAATGAAATATGTTATATAATCATCATTTGCTATTTATTTGGTAAGCCACTCTACTGGGCATGTTTCAAAAGTGTATCTCTGTACTCTCCCGTGTAAAAAAGAAGAATGGTATTAGAGTTTCTTCCAGTTGCTTAAATGTAAAACTTTAAAAGTAGAACAGTGTAAATCTATGCAGTTTTTGGACTTTGTGTCTGCAAGCTGATAAAAGAAGCCAAATACTGTATTAGTCATAGCTTTGGTTGGAATGGTAAATTTCATTCTGGCTAAGAAAATTTCGATTTGAAGTGACTCTAGCACCTTATACATTTTTTAAGCTAGTGATTACTGATACAAACTGAGTAGTTTCTGTGGCATCAAACTGGACTGTAGAAAAAATACAAATGTGTTTTTGTTATCATCATTAAGCAGTCTATCAGTTAAGCTTTGATATACTCCTGTGCTCCACAAATGCCACAGCTGTTAGACATATTTGATACATGTCTAAGACGAGCAATTCCATTTAGGCCTGTTTTGGGGCCACAGATTTGGAAAGGATACAGTATTATCGCAGTAAATATGTGTTAATAATCAGCAAGTATATCTTTGTAGGAAGTATACTTTTTATTACTTAGCCATTTTTGTAGAGAAGTTGTCATTAAAATCTGCTATTTGTGGGTTTTACTCGGTAGTGACTTTTCTTTAAAGGATAGTATAGAGTATATCTTTAAAAGAATGAAATGAGATGTATTTTCCACAAATTCTCAACAAAGCTATCTGACAATAGCAGCCTAACCTTAGAAGCCTTCTGTTATTAAAGAACTACAGTGCAGGAAAAAGTAGAAGCTTTAGAAATTTGCCTTTGAAAAGCACTATTGTGAATTCTAACCATTTGTTCGAAAGAAAAGACAATTCTTCAAAGTAAGTAACAAAATTTAATATTTTTTTAAATGATCATGTGGTAATTATTAAACTAATATGTAATTAGCATTTGCTAATGACAATCCTAATCTTGACAAACGCTTTCATTCATTTTGCTCCGATCATTAAAGGCTTTAAAAGCACTGATTTTTGTTAACTGAGTCCCTTGGCTATTCATCAGTAGTGCAATTCAACCTAATACTCCAGTGGCCAGTAATCAGTGTGTTGCCTATTAAATGAAGGAAATTTTATCATTGTCTTTATGAGCGCCACCTTTATTTCCTCCTTTATCACACAGCAGGTAGATAGACAAAAATATTATAGTATCTAACAAATATACATTGTGATTTTTTTTGTCTAAAATGACAAGTCAAATCAATCTTTGGTCATTCCAAATGATACAAAATTTAAAAAAAAAAAAAAAAACCTAGCCAATGATCTGTTTGTCAGGACAATTCAGATGCATTCTTTAAAATATGGTGAATTAAAACTAGATTTTTAAGCATGCCAATAGCTATGTTAATCATTGTTTAAAAGATTTTTTTCCTCCATAACCAAATATCTGCTCTTTATGTTTTCTGTTAATAGCTGTAATTGTGACATCTGATCTAGAGACCTGATCCTGCAAGGTGACATACACTGGGCTCTCAAGAGCCTCTGAAATTAACAAGAGTTGATGCTGAGCACCTTGTAGGATCAGGTGCTGTGGGCAGGTAATGTAGCCTCCAGTCAATGCTGCCACTAAAATCATGTTACTCAGCCACTATTCAGTCCATGTCACTCTGCAGATTTATTATCCTCCTCTTTAAGACGCTGCTTAACACTGTGCCAACTTCATCTCTGCTCTCATTTCCAGAATCTGCATTACCTCTGCAGTCTATACTGCCTCTGCAACCTTTTCTCCTCCCATCTAGGCCAGCTCTCAAATGCCCATTTTTTAATCTTTCTCCTGAAGATTCCCAACTTTGGTTCTTTCCTTACAATTGGAATTCTCTCCTTTCATCTTTGTACACCAAACAAATGAAAGAGAGGTATATTAAAAAGCACAGAAGATCCCCAAAGCAAACAAACAAAAATATCTGTACCGTATTATTAACATCTAATCGTCTAGTACATTACTGTGTGAGTCTGAAATTTATGGTCTGTCTAATTTAGAACCCAATTCTGGACATGTCTTTGTGTCCATGTACCACCCCATTGATTTCAGTGGTGCTCTGTGCAAAAATGAAGGAGCACCTGCACAGATCCAACTGCAGGATCAGAAATTCTGAATGGATAGAGACCATGTCTTCCTCTGTTTTGTTTAGCATTGAGCATACTAAGGGTGCTCAATAAATATGATATGATTTTGGAGACAAGAATATTGATGATTCATGGATCAGAGAGGGGTGCTGTATGTCATCAGCATGGCTGGCATCATGAACCACTTCTGGGTAAAACTTATGATCCTCCTGATCCAATCAGTCTATGTCATTCTGCTGCCCAGGACCCTGGCCTGTTTTTTATAAATATTATATTATTAGAGATCAAAATAGGTCAGAGCTATAGCCCTAAAATTCAGTAAGAGATTTTTTTCAGTAGACTGTGTAATCTATTTTTAGTGGTTTAAAAAAATCAGTTATTTTCTTTGATTACATGTCCTTCCTGTCACACCATATTCATTTCAAAGATTTTGTATTTTTGCTCCTCTACTTTCCATATTTTGTTCCTATTGTTAAAAACATATTTCTCTCAAATGGGGGCTATAGATTTTGGCTTGGAAAAAAAATTTAGATAAGAGGGAATATTACAAATGTATCTGTGTACCAAATATATGCATGCTACAGTTTTGTAAAACTACTGTACAAGGGGAGAGAATTATGAATGTATCAACTCAAATAAGATTAGCATCTAGTTTATATAATCACACCCCCAAAAATTCCCAGGCATATTGTTTCCAGAAATGGCCTTAACTCTAAATTTCCTAATCTTTTATAAGTTGAAAACAGACCTTACAAATGTATTTTCAAAGTGTTAATTTCTGCAGTTTTGTTCTGTTTTTAAAATAGTAGTTTAAAGGTGTCCTGTGGAGGAAAAAACATTGGGCCAGTGGTGACTTTTTATGCTTTTTTGTGATATGTTAAGAAGGACACTAAGATGGATGGTTGCTTTTTTTTTTTCTTTTCTCTTCATTTTTTTTATGTAAGAAAAATCAGGTTTTGTCTAACCTAAATGATTACATGATGACTGGAGAACACTGACATCACAAGGGAAAAGGTCATGAAAGTTTGGCAACTTAGGGAAGGGATTTCTAGTCTTTTTTTAAACTCTTTGGGTTTTGTTAATACATATTTAACTGAATTTACTTATTATCATTTTGGATAACGAATGTTTTTGTTAAAGATTCAGCATCTTCATCTTTTTGATTAAGGTGTGAATGCTCACAAGTAATAGCTTCTATGAGACTTCAAATAGGTGTTCCAGCAGAGCCAGTGAAGACCAGACTTAACATACAGGATATTTTCAAGGTAGAAAACAAACGGGTCAAGCCAACTAAAAAGCAGCACCTTTTTTTCTTGGGGGGAAAAAACCATTCAGGCCTTCTTTATACAGAATGAAGAAACAAAAAGATCACATTCAGTTATTTTTTTAAAATGCTTTGTGGGTCACCTTTAAAAGAGAAGACAAAATAATATTTCAATTTCTTAGAGACTCTTAAAAATATGGGTTTATTGACAGTACAGATGGCATGTACATCCAAAGCAACCATTTGTGTCTCTTGTATTAATGTGTAGCAATAGCAACCTTTGAGCGAAGGGTTATTGACAGAATGGACTGCAACAGCTTCAGAAAGAGTACTCAGTGGTGTCTGATTGCACTTAGGCAGCCTTTATTCCTGAATTAATTATACAATACACTACAACTCCAGAAAGAAGCCATTAAAGTCATCTGTGTCAAGGGGAGTTTGTGTATGTGGGAGTAGATTGTGGCATTTGGCCACAGCTATGGGTCTGGGAGGGGCGGAGCCACCTGGGCTTAGTGGTTGCATAGGGAGGTGTTCTGACTCTGGAGGAATGTCTCCCAAAACCCACTGTTTATACTGGAGAGAGCACAGTCTCAGCATTGTAAATTCCAAGAGTTCAAAAATCATGAGTCAGGTCTCAAAACATCATAAGATTTTTTTAACATGTGGGTTTTTTACTTTGTATTCTAGTTTCTGAGCCCTTTAGCCTGCATTCAGGTCAGGTTTTCAAGATTTTCTCTGCAATTTTTAGAGCAAAAAAACTTACTTTTTTTAAAAAAAGAGATGAAATTCTTGTGCAGTCACTTAGAAGAGCTGAGGTGTTAAGAAAAACATCAAATATTGTGAAACTCATAATAAATTCATGTGAGTTGGCAACACTGTAATCCTCCACACCATTTCAGGAACATTTCAGTCCCCACATGTGGCTGTGCAGAGGGGGATAGAGTCTGGCTTTGCTTACTCCACACCACTCTCTGCCCTTTTTTTGGCAATGTGATCCAGAATGGGAGCAACTTGGCTCCAGTTCTGACCGTCTCTTATAAAGGCTGTTTACTCTTTCAACCCCTCTGTGTAGTCACGTAAGAATATGGGGGTATAATCTGGCTATTAGAAGATATTACGATATATAATTTACATTGTCTTCTGCACTTGCATGGTAGGTACGCATATTCTAAAAAGATGAAATTTATCCCTATGGAGAGAACCGACACTTTAAAGGTCAAATCCTCATGCCAGTGGCACCCAGTACAAGTGGCTGGGCAAGGAATCGTCCCTCCCAGAGGTCACGGAACAGCTGTAGAGCTTTTCCACAGAGGCTACATCAGCTCATTGTCTGCATTCTCTGTCCCTCCCTCTGTCCAGTCTCTGTTATCTGCCTATATGGTGCTGTGTGAAGTGCCCTTCCAAGAGGGGATTGACCCCACACAGGTTCTACATACTCCATGAAAAATTCTTCCAAATATTGGCCCCATCCTCACGAGCAAAACCACATTAGTTCTGCTGTCAGGATACTCTCTGCTGAGATGGAGTCCCTAAGGGCTAAAAAGTGTCAATTGTTTTTTTTCCAAGGTCCAAATTTCTTGGTCAAGGTCCAGACTCCAGAGAAAATAATCATAAAAATTAACAATAGTGATAACTATAAGTAAATTTAAAAAATTCAGAGTCTGTTCAGAAGTCTCTGGATTTGGCCTGTGGTTTGCCTATTGACTACCCCTGCATAGGGCCTTTTGTAAGCCCTTTGCACTTGAGTGAATTTTATCTAAAATGATTATATGAAGAAAGAATAGTCACGTTTACATGCAAAGTAGTTGCTTTGGCAACCTAGGCATCTCAGCCATTTTATGCTTTTTTTTTTAATGTAATTGTCCAAACATACAATCAGATTGCATGATCTGTCTGGAAATTCTAATTTTGAAGAGAGTGGATGTGGGAAGAAGGAGGAGGCAAATTAGGGGTTTCAATATTTTAAACTCAGCTTTGCTTCAGTCTTCTAAATATGCCAAAGTCCTCCACTCTGATCACATTACTGGAAAATATAGGTGGTCTTATAAAGATATATAATGTCAAACCAGCACAAACCCAATTTGGTATTTGTGTACAGTATATTTTATTTTAAATTGCTGCAGAACTGAGTATGCCATTCTAACCCACAACACTTTTGTATGGCTGGTAGATCTTTAACTATTGTAACACTAGCAGGTGACACTTTAACATTATAAAATATTATGCTCTTACTGCTGTTGTTTTAAACTAGTGTATTAAACATATAAACATAGTGTGAGAGTATGTTCTACATTTCAGGGATTCCAGGCTCTGTGGGCTAGGGAACCAGAACACAGAGCAGTTGTTGTTAAAGAAAATACAGCTTTACTAACCACAAGTTAAACACAAGGGAGAGACTAATACATTTGTCAAAAATACCTATTGTATTAAAATATATTGTAATCTTTGTACGTTAATGTAGTTCAGTAAAGACTTCGTGATATCAGCATAAGTGATTTAGACGGTATTTTTCTTTTCCAGATAAATCCAAAGGTGTTAAAATCATACTATTTTTTGGTCATATTTGATATATGATAGTATCATCTAGGCCTAGAGAATTTATGATATTAATATGAAGAGGGTGTTGCTGCTATTATTATTATGGGTCACACTGTATTACAGAACTCAGTAGTGGAACACCTTAAAAAACTGTCAGCTGTAGTGCAGTGTCAGTGCCCATCTTCTCAAGCTGTTGTAGTTTACATTGAAAAGAGAGCCATTTTAGCTAGAAGCATAGCAATCTCGTTGTATTAATCATTTCCTCTGTTTAAGCAATATGAGAATGTCTGCTTTCCATGACAGAAATAAAATCCTTGAAGGGGACAGTCTGTGAAATAAACTCCGAAGGGACAGTGAGACTACCTCTCTTTGACTCCCTGTGGCCTAATTAAACTATGGAAAAGACATCATAAAAGAAATTAAATTTAAGAAGCCAGATTAGCAACAGCAAGGGTGTGGCAGCAGCCAGTATATATGTGGTATTTCATTTTCAAGTAACATAAAGGTAGTGTTGGTGTTAAAGGGGGGAGAGCATTGGACCTATGGAGATGCCTATTCTTGCTCTTTTTTTTAAAAAAAAAGTCTCTTAGAGCAATTGTAGCTTACTAATCTCTTATCTAGACTCTCCCCTTTGCAATCTTCTGCCTACCCTATTACAACCTAAAAAAGATAAACATCTCAGAATGTGCTATTCTGCTTGTAAATATTTCCAGTAATAGAAAGTGATTAATTAAATAATTTATAATCTCAATTGTAAGGATGTCCCTACATGCATGGGCTTCTTTTTTAAATAAAAATATAATCAAGGGGTCCTTATAATTTTTCTTAAAATTTCCTTGATGTTTACAGGGGAAATTGTATTTAAAAATCCGTGGTCAGTTTCTCTGTTGAGTATTTGAATGCTACCAAAAAAGAAAAAATTAACTATCAGGCTAATGGAAGTAGGACTCAAAATTCCTTTCTTTGTGGACACTGGAGCTCATCTGTTATTACAGATTTATTTTAGCTGGCTAATACCTGGCCAGTGGCTGAGTAATAGCTGGCAGTTTTGCTTCAATACAACTCAGACCAGTGATACTGGAAAACTGCTGAGAAATGATAATATTCACTGGTCTTTTGACCAATTTTGGGGGCTTGAAAAATTGCCAAGAATATTTTCTTTGTGGTAAAATCTGAGGCTCAGCATTGCCATCCTTTCACATAGGTTGTGTTTGTACTAGTATTTTTTCCCCTAAAAAATCCCACTGTTGGTAATATTGCTGCCACCAATGGAACTGTGCCAGTGGTGAGAGTGATAAAAGTATTCAAGGCACTTCTCTTCCTGTTAAAGTGTCTGATCCAGGGCCCATTGAAATCAACTGGAGTCATTCCACTGACTTCAGTGGGCTGTGGAGCATGCCCAAAATAAGGGGGATAGGTTTTGGTTTGGTTTTTTTTAGTCCTATAGTCATTTGTGCCCCAAATTATTAGTGTTTCATACCTCGCTTCCCTAAGATATGGTAGATAAACCCAGATGCAAGCAGTCTGCCCTAATATTACCTCAAGGCCAACCAGAGTTTAGTGGAGTTTTTCTTCTTTTCAGAACAGCCATTTGTTTTCTTTCCACTAAGCTTCACTCAACTCCACCATAACTGTTATTTTGAGATAATCTAAAGGAACTAATCCAAATCTATATAATGGCAGTATATAGCTTGCAGTCACTAATTTTAAAGAAATCTCATGTGCAAACTCATTCTTAAAAAAGAGTCCCAGCAAAAATTCACTAAAGAAAGACTGAGATCAAGATGGCACAATCACTAAGTCCTCTCAAATTTTGGATCAACTATCAGCACATAAGGTGTCTTGAACTACCTTTGTCATTCACATAGGAACTTTAAGGTACCGTTGGCCTGCTCAAGGAATCCTTAGTAACAATTCCTGAGTTAGCCAGTAGAAATCTCAATGAAAACACTGCGTCTGGCCCCTTTTTTTCTTGGACTTTATACATTTCTTCTATGGTAGGTGCCAAAAGCATCAAGAGGAAGAATCTCAAAGCTGCTACTGAATAGATAACACTTATATGGCAACATCTTTCACAAAACAACAAGGGCCAAATTATTAGTGGCCCCTGAGGGGGTGAACAAGGTGGGAAAGTGCAAGGAGATTTCTCTCTTTGTTTGCCCTGGGCAGGAGTCAAACATTTGTAATCCCTATGCTGTCCAGAGCACATGGACTGCTCCCTCCTAGCTCAGGTTAAAGCAGAAGCCACTCCAAAGAGGGCAGCAGAATAGGCAGAGCCTTGGCCCTGCCCTCCTCTGCATTGGTCAGCAGTCACTGGTCAGCAGAGTTGTCTAGACCTGGAGAGAAAAGCATTCTGCACTGTTCTCCAAGATGGTGCAGCAGGCACATTCTCCCAGTGCTCCTGTGAATTTGTGCCTACTATGGGCACCATCCCTTGTGGGGTAGCGTGGTTTTGCACCACCCCCAACATAGAGCAGTGTCGATAAGACAAAGTCATCCAGTGAGCCCGGATTGATAGCGACATCATAGGCTGTGAGGTGACACTTCTGTAATTTTAAATTTTAATGTTTAGAGCAAAACAGCACAAAAGGATTATTTTCCCTGTATTCGGTGAGTAGAAAAAATGACTGGATCTTTCATAATCCTGTTAACCATAATACAATCATTTTGATATGGTCCGGGAGGCTGACATCAGTATCTATCTTATTATATGTTGTTTTTATGTTATACTAATTTTATTGTCTGAGGCCCTGATTCTGCATCTTTTACTTATCTGTCCTATAAACACTATGAGATGTTAGGACAGTTCATGTCAATAAATGCTACTCAGTGTAAGTAAGGCTTGTAAAATAAAATAGTAAGTGATACCTGCTTTTGTGTGTGTACTATTCTATACATACACATGCATATAGTTATAATTTTAGTATCTTTATTTTATAAATTGTTATATTGAAAAGCCTTCTAGTGAAGTTCCTGTACATATGGGTTATATATTGGTTTATTTGTGACACGCATATATCTCAGAGGAAAGGCCTATTTAGTATGTATTATGCTTTTCTGTGCTTTGTTATTGCCAGAAGCTTGAAAATCAATAGTTTTTTTTTTCTTTTTGATAATTAAAAGGATGGTTTATCTTTATATGGATCTTTAATTTTAATAAGCTAATAATTCTGATTTTAGCTACTAATATCTTAATAGCTAGGTCTTGTTACCAACATTTTTTATAGTAATTTCTTTGGCTAGTGTTGCCATGTTATCAGCCTGAGAGAATTTTTGCTCTATAGTGATGCCTACTGGGTAAGGTAGGCTGGAACTGTCAAGGGCATTTTTAAGCATTTGAGTTTAAAACTGTTTACTGGTTGTAGCGTAGTGGTGTATGGACAATATAAAAAGGCAATATTGTGTTTTCCCTCTCTTAAATGATATATGTTTTGAGTGAAAAAAGTGGCTTGTGTTAGCTGTGTGTCCTCAACTGCACCGGATTTGGTAGAACTTTGGCTCTTGCCGTAGCAACTGACATGCCGAATGAGCACTTGTTGCCGTGTGATGCATATTCCAGCTAGGTTATTATGGCATTTGAGGTGCGTTTATCTTAAAATGTATTTAGACAGGGGAAGATGGAGTCACAGAGTTTTGAGAAACAAGCAGTTATAATTGTCTCAGATCCAGAAGCAAATGCTCTGCCTCAGTTATGCAACATTTCACACCTGTATCCCCATCCCCCGCTTTTTCAATACTTACAGGAAGAACAGAGAAGGAAATATATTCTTTTAATCTGAGATTTAGCATAAGGTTATATCTGTTTTAGATGAAGAAAATGTAAGAGTCAAAATGGACATGAGACATTTTGCATTAGAAACAGGAAAGGAGAATAATGAGTCCCATTTCTAAATGAATTCGAAAAGCAATCTGATTTTAGTTCTAGCAATGCAGAGCAAATAAAATAAAAACTATCGTACTTTATTTACTAACCGATGAATTGAATTGTCCGCCTTTTATTACAGATATAAAGCAAAGACTATGAAGAGGCAATCATTTTTGCAGCTATCAGACTTTCAGTAACATATCTCTTGTGGTTTAAATAACAGATAGTTTAAGTGTTTTTCCATTACCTTCGTGTAAATGAAAAATGCATAAAATATTTTAACAAGGCAAAGTAATCCAAGGAGATTGTTATTTTGTGTTACAAATTAGGTTATTTCTGTCATAAAATTAAAGGGAAAAAAATCAACGCAAGGACATTTCAGCTTAATATCATTTACCAGAAGGAACATGTAACAGATTTAATGAGCTAGCAGGTCACCTGAATCCAGCTGTTTCCGACCAGCTTTATGAAACGGAGAATGCAGCTAGCGGTAGGAGGTAAGCATTATTACAAGCTCTCAAGGAGTTACAAAATCGATTTCTGCTTGAATGAATTAATTTAGATTATCAATTTATAACCAGCTACACGAATCCCATCAACTCAACAATTCAGTGAATGATCAGGCTCAGCCCTTGCAAGAACGTAACAATTAGAGAGCTCTATAGTTATCTCCTGTCCTGCAGGGTAGCTAACAAAGTTACTAGTTGGCTTGACAGGAGGAGAAGGGAAATGTTTGCTTAAAGACTTTGCAAAAGTGAAATATACCATCTGGGGGGGAAAAAGCATCTAAAATTCAAGTAACCAAGTTACAAGTTTGTGGGGTTTAATTTCTGATACTCCTGCCAAAGGGTAACTTTAATGCACTGTCATTCTCTTTTATAAGTGCAAGGATAAGGCATTTTAAATCAATAAATAAGATCGCACTACTTCAATTTAATTTTTCTTAAATAAATAATTATATATTTATGTACTAAGAAGGAAGTTTTTAATGATGCGTACTCTAAAAATATATATACATTTAAAAATTTCTTTACTTTATGTTGAAGCAAACATGGTGGGCTGATTCTCCACCACCCTATATCTTGCATCATCGTTGACACCTACAGAAAGAGAATGTAAAAGGCTACCAAGTGAGATATTAATGTTTTACATTCACTTTGCAAAGGTGTTAAATGACCACACAAGATGCAAGTCAGTGGAAGATCAGATC
The DNA here is from genome assembly GCF_020497125.1 of Mauremys mutica. Classification (NCBI taxonomy): domain Eukaryota; kingdom Metazoa; phylum Chordata; order Testudines; family Geoemydidae; genus Mauremys; species Mauremys mutica. The sequence goes on from NC_059073.1 coordinate 102,853,611, forward strand.
CTACATGTTTTAATCTTTGACTTGTCTCCTTCTTTTAATATTACAGAATGGCTATAACACAAGAACTAGGGGTCACCCTGAAGAAATTAAGAGGCAGGAGGTTTAAAACAAACAAAAGGAAGTATTTCTTCACACAACACACGGTCAACCTGTAGAACTCTTTTCTAGAGGATGTTGTGAAGGCTAATACTGTAACTGGGTTAAAAAAAGAACTAGATAAATTCACAGAGGATAGGTCCATCAATGCCTATTAGCCAGGATGAGCAGGTATGGTGTCCCAGCCTCTGTTTGCCAGAAACTGGGAATGAGCGACAGGGGATGGATCACTTGATCATTGCCTGTTCTGTTCATTCCCTCTGAAGTATCTGGCATTAGCACTGTCGGAAGACAGGATACTGGGCTAGATGGACCTTTGGTCTGACCCAGTCTGGCCGTTCTTATGTTCTATGAGTAAAAGGACATTTGCTTTGCATCAATAACTTCTGTCTCCCTAACTCTAAAATATGGCAGTTAGTCTCCCTTGCCTTTTTCAGCCACTTTTTGGCACACTCTTCACAGTCTCGGTAGTCAAGAGTGATACAGTGAGCACAGTGCTTTAATAACAGCATATGATTTCCAATAGGAAAATTAATCTCAAAAGGCTAATCTGTTTATAAATATCTTTTTAACAGAAGGTAGAATTTGTTTCTGTAATCAGCATCAATAGTGAAGTGTAGGAAGAGAGTGATCAGCTGTCATAGAATCATAGAATATCAGGGTTGGAAGGGACCTCAGGAGGTCATCTAGTCCAACCCCCTGCTCAAAGCAGGACCAATTCCCAACTAAATCATCCCAGCCAGGGCTTTGTCAAGCCTGACCTTAAAAACCTCTAAGGAAGGAGATTCCACCACCTCCCTAGGTAACCCATTCCAGTGCTTCACCACTGTTTGAGTGAAAAAGTTTTTCCTAATATTCAACCCAAACCTCCCCCACTGCAACTTGAGACCATTACTCCTTGTTCTGTCATCAGGTACCACTGAGAACAGTCTAGATCCATCCTCTTTGGAACCCCCTTTCAGGGAGTTGAAAGCAGCTATCAAATCCCCCCTCATTCTTCTCTTCTGCAGACTGAAGAATCCCAGTTCCCTCAGCTTCTCCTCATAAGTCATGTGCTCCAGCCCCCTAATCATTTTTGTTGCCCTCCGCTGGACTCTCCCTCCTTGTAGTGTGGGGCCCAAAACTGGAAACAGTACTCCAGATGAGGCCTCACCAATGTCGAATAGAGGGGAATGATCACATCCCTCGATCTGCTGGCAATGCACCTACTTATACAGCCCAAAATGCCGTTAGCCTTCTTGGCAACAAGGGCACACTGTTGACTCATATCCAGCTTCTTGTCCACTGTAACCCCTAGGTCCTTTTCTGCAGAACTGCTTCCTACCCATTCAGTCCCTAGTTTGTAACAGTGAATGGGATTCTTCCATCCTAAGTGCAGGACTCTGCACTTGTCCTTGTTGAACCTCATCAGGTTTCTTTTGGCCCAGTCCTCTAATTTGTCTAGGTCCCTCTGTATCCTATCCCTACCCTCCAGCGTATCTACCACTCCTCCAAGTTTAGTGTCATCTGCAAATTTGCTGAGAGTGCAGTCCACACCATCCTCCAGATCATTAATGAAGATATTGAACAAAACCGGCCCCAGAACCGACCCTTGGGGCACTCCACTTGAAACAGGCTGCCAACTAGACATGGAGCCATTGATCACTACCCATTGAGCCCAATGATCTAGCCAGCTTTCTATCCACCTTATAGTCCAATCATCCAGCCCATACTTCTTTAACTTGCTGGCAAGAATACTGTGGGAAACCGTATCACAAGCTTTGCTAAAGTCAAGGAATAATATATCCACAGCCAGTTATCTCCTCATAGAAGGCAATTAGGTTAGTCAGGCATGACTTGCCCTTGATGAATCCATGCTGACTGTTCCTGATCACTTTCCTCTCCTCTAAGTGCTTCAGAATCATGGAATCATGGAATCTTACTGTTGTCCCAAAATAATCTCAAATGACTACATTTTAAAGCCCAGAGAAATTAATAAGATTATATTTTCTCTTTCTAAAGTGTACATTTTCAGTGCAGTGTTCAAGGAGTAATGGGCACAATGATGCCTGTTACTGAAGTTTTGCCTACATCGTTCTGAAAATATATCAATAAAAAGACTTTGGATTTCTGACAGGTTTGAACTGCTAACAGAAATGGTTAAAGAGCTCTGTTGTTCTCTTGCCTTGAGATAGTATATTTTAAAATTATTGAAAATGGATGGGTTTATTTTGTATCCTTTGAACAAACTTAGATATAGTGCTGGAACTGGTTACCAGTGCTGCTATTTCCTGCTTGGCTTTGGGGTACACTGAAAAAAACATACCAAGCAATTGCCTTCTTTACATTCTTTGTGGGCAGATCACAGCTGAAGCTGGCAATGCAAATCTGTTTTAATTAGAGGTGTACATTGTGTATTGTAGCATGCAGTATTTAAGGTAATGTCTACGTTAACTAGAAGTGTAACCATAATTTTTCTAATCTTATCTAAGAAGTTAGCTGTAATTTGAAAGCAAGATTGATGCTATGCATTTCATTGTGTGTGTGTGTGTGTGTGTGTGTGTGTGTGTGTGTGTGTAACTACAAATGAATTACCTATTATTCTTAGTAGTATGGTGGTAGTGTCTAGAAGCCTCAGCCCTATTATTCTGGGCCAGTGGTTCTCAAACTTTTGTACTGGTGACCCCTTTCACATAGCAAGCCTCTGAGTGTGACCCCCCCTTATAAATTAAACACACTTTTTTATATATTTAATACCGTTATAAATGCTGGAGGCAAAATGGGGTTTAGGGTGGAGACTGACAGCTCACAACCCCCCATAGCCCAGTGGAACAGTTATGGAACCTACTTGTGGACCTTTCTCTGTAATAACTGTACGGGTTCCTGCAACTCTAGCAAGAGAAAGAAAGCATATGTGTAGAATGCTTTGACAGTGTGAGGGGGCTTGGAAGAGTTACTTTACACATGTTCCTGGTCCCCTGAGCAGCTCCCCACACTCCCTGACCAAACAGCAGGCACAGGTCCCTCAAGGATACATTGGTTGTTGTTAAAGTTGGGAGTAGGGGACCTGCACTAGTTTGCTGTTAAGTAGGTATGGGAGGTATTCAAGGCACTGGGGACTTGTGTAAAGTAACTCTTTCCCATGCGCACATCCCATGTTTTCTACCTAGGTTTGCAGCAGTGATGTATCAGCAACAGAAATTCTGCCTTCTGGAGGAGCTAAGGGAGACTACTCCCCTGTGATTGAGGAGGAAACAATCAACTAGGCGCCACTTCCTCATCTCCCTGGCTGACATCTCTGAGCTGTCAGCTGAGGAACTCTCTTCAGGCCTCAATGCCCAATTTCTCCCTAGCTAACTCTGTCAGCCAAGGAGGCACCACATTTGGCAGTTAGGCTGAGGCAAAACTGTGACTCTGTTCCTGGGAGAGGAAGGATACCCTTAAATCATGCACTGCAGAGCTGCCAGCCACAGGCTTTGAACTGTGCATTTGGTGAAACCCAGAATTGGGCTCTTTGTAATCTGTTGCTTGAAGTCAAATAACAGAGGTTTCTTGACAGCAAAGTCAAATCATGAGGTTTTCTTTGTTGGCATGCCCTGAACTTGGACAAGTTTGTTTAGAGAATATCACTTCAGACCCCACTAACCATTCAACTGCTGAAGAATTACCCATTTTCTGCTTCTCTAAATGGTCTGAAGTATCAGAGAGGGTATATGCTGTTATTCTCGGGGAGGACTATTGTTTCTTGGAGAGCGGCAAGTCAGTGTAATGTAAGATGTAACATATGGGGTGGAATAAAAAAGCACTCTTTGTATTTAGCTTTTCTTTTGTATAGGCAATTGTTTCCATGTGAATTACCATGATGAAAGTATCAGAATTAACTAGGCTGGGTCATTCTAACCTACAAAAAGAAAACCCTGAGCCCTCTGTATAGTAGCCTACTTTTGAGCCGTTTTCATAGGTGGGATAAGGGTGCAGACATATTCATCAGAAGTGATTATTTGTTTAATCATCCCAGGGAATGCTGGTAAGCTTTAGGATTTTCTAAATTAGGAAAAGGCCAAATAGGTTTTTCCTCCATTATTTTCATAACTCTAGCTATAATCAACTGTAATTTTTCAGACATATGTTTCCATTTTATTTTATGTTGGCAAAGCCTTTGAATGCAGTCCCAAGTGCTTACCTTAACTACACCTCATAGAGGTTGTAAATACACCTCTCTTCAGCTGCATTGCAGTTAGAGACAGTTCCTGGCAGCAGGCTAGGATGGGCAAATGACCTCAAAATCCTGAGGGCCTATAGCACCGGTGTTCCACATTATTGATAGTAGCAGAGATATTGACAGTCTGTGCTTGGAAGGAAAATAGGAGTTTGATATGACATATTGTGTGTCTCAGCAAGACTCATAAATAATTTTGACAAGTTTTTGTATGCATGGGAAAGTCCTTGATTCAGCCTCCCATAAAAATAAACTTCTATTATGGAATGTATTTGTCAAGTGGCTGTGTGATGGATGGAGCTGCGTTTACCCCTTGGCAGTTCGATGAGTTTTAGATGCACAGCTTACCAGAGAGGATTTACGGGCAGTACAGAAATAATTATTCAGTATGAAATACATAATTCCTGTACCTGAATTTTCATTTTTTATTATATTTTGTTTCTATTGCATTTCTGGTCTTTAAGACAAAAGGCCTTGCCATTTTACTTGGAACTACTGTTCTCCCTGTGTGGTTTGCTGTTCAGTTACCCCTCAAAAAAAGTGTTTCAAGTCCAAACCCTTTCCCAAAATTGGCTCGTATTTTGTTAATTGAACATGGACTTTTAATAAATTAGCCAAAAAGTAAGAAAGTTAATGCTTAAAAATATATATGGGCTTGGGGTTTTTTAAACAAAAATATTGTGTAAAAGCTTCTGTGGGACTGGAAGAGGGACAAGAATGAATAATCAGTCAAAATATTAGTTCACCTCTGTACTTTAGTAATTTTCTAATTACTAGTGTTGCCACCTTTCTGATGGTGGAAAAAAACAAATCAGGCACTGTATTTGTTTCCCTTACCAAGTCACATTCTTCCAACATTGAACCAGGAACTGTTACTAAGCGTCTTCATCAGCTCTTAGCATCGGCTACCTAACTAGCCCCTTTACTAGCCTTCTTCCCTTACCATTTCTTCTACCTTTGTCTTTCTCTGCTCTCCCATGTCCGCCCTCACATCTCTCCTCATTTCTCTCTGTTTCCTATTATCTACATATTCTCTTGTCCCTCTTTTCACCTGCTCCTTCCCTACTCATTCTCTCTTTCTTGTCATCTCACCCTCTTACTCTCATTGTTGCTTTTCTCCTTTTTTTATGTCCTACTTCCTTTATCCTTTTTCCTCTCACTCCTGCTTTTTTAGCCTTCTTTTTTTCCCAGTACATTTCTCTCCCTTCTCCATCTCTTCCTGGTCTCTTCTTAATTGCTCTCTGATTCCATCTCTACCTAACTTTATTCCCTGCATCTTCTCCCACTCTGCTGTGTTCTCCCCAACCTAAATCTTCCTTTGCTTCTCCCTCTCTTTCCCTTGTCACTCTTCTGATCATCCTCTCTCTTAGGCTCCTCCTCCCCCTTCAGATATCTGTCCTCCCATTGCAGTCATATTTTCTGCTGTCACCACAGTGTATGGCCGTGATGTGGTATGTCTGAATTACACCATCAGGATCAGTTGTTCAGTGCCTCTAACCAGTGATACGCTCATCTCTCTCCTGTCCAAGAGGCTTGGCAAAGCTTTGAGCAAAGCACCATTCTTAAGTATTATAGCAACTGACAGATCACATGAGAGCAAAGTGCAAATAGCTCTCAGAGCTATGGCCAGGAGTCCTGTTTGATGGGCTTCCCTGCTTCTCTCCAAAATAAACAGCAAAATGTTGGACACAGTTTGTAAAAAATCAGGGTAATGTTCAGTAGCCCATTTATCACTGGTGGGGATTATTTTAGACACAGGAAATCTAAGGGGGATATAAAACAAAACCAAAAAAAGGCAAACAAAGCATGAAATTAAAAATACAAAGTAGGATGTTTATTTTAACATTTCATTAAAACTTGCTGAATCCCATGTGCAGTAGATGTGAATGTAAAAACCGTGACTGTTCAAACACAATTTAAAACAATAGGGTACTACATTACCTTTTACAGCTGGAGACCTGCGTTCAAGTACTGATCATGACTTAAGTTTGTCATAAAGCAGCCCATATTGGATGTTTGTCCACATCACAAATTTCCTACACGTTTTGGCCTGGTAAGCAGTTTCTACTCAAGTTAGGACTAAAATAGCAGAATTGTTCATGGCCAAATTTAGGCTGCATTGGTACAGCATTATGGGAAGCTTGAAAAGCATGTTCCCACAATCAGTCAAATCCTGGTACTTATGCCAAGCCTCCATAAAATGGCTTAGCAAAGGAGAGACTGTAGTTTTGAATCCTCCTCCGTACCTTTCCTAGCAAAGATTGGCCCAAAAGTCTCCTTTGTTTTTTTAGGAGGGGTGAGAACAGGTCTATATTAGACCTATATCATGTCCTGTTCCTGCACAACAGAACTTCACCACTTCCACAGCTTATCCCAGGCAGCACCTGCCTGTAGAATGCATAGAAAAGCCAGGATTTGCTCATTGTACATAATTCTTGCTAGTGCTAAAATCAAACAGGTAGAAATTAGACTATAAGTCTAGCTGGGCTTCTGCACAGTTGTCTGGCATGTCAGGACATCCATGTTGAAGACTTATACTATCAATGGGATTGGGGAGAGAACTTAGTAAGTGCTCCCTATAGGTCTACGTTCTATAGTCTCTACTTAGGCAAAATGTCTATTGAAGACAATAGGAATTTCAAATGAGTTAGGCCTGCAAAATTTGTCCTATAATTTGTAAAATCTCTTTCTCCTTTAAAGTGAAATCCCAATGCACGTGTTGTTTTAAATAAGTACTACGTTTATTACAGTACTGCCATTGGCTCTGCTGCAGTTGAAGGTCTGTCGGTGCTTCCATTATAAATCTCTTTTATAGGAGGGAATTTATAACTTAGCCATTTAAAACATTTTGGACTAAACCTGATTACAAATTCTCATCCCAGCGGTAAATGCATTTTTATAACATTTTGCTAAAATCCGTTTGTCTGGAAATTTGGTACTGAAACATGAAAAATAATATTCTGTAGTTTTTGCTGCTTTTTTTTTACCTGTTTTGCAAAAATAAAAAAAAAAGTAACTTTTACAAAATGAAATTAGCATGCACTTAGTACGGTTTTTTTGGACTGGTGTCTGATAGGGTATGTGTGTAAAAATATACATTGGCATTAAAATGCAGTGTATTTTTTTAACTGTGAGAAGCTTGCTATTTCACATGCACAATTGCTTGAGCAACATTTTTAACGTGCATTCTAGCTTTAAGTCTCTAGTAACAGTATACTCCGTAGCTTGCTATGCTTTTTTCTAATAGATATTCCAAGCCATTAGACTATGTATAGTATCATTTCAAAGCTTTCTGTTACTGTTATCGCTGGACACCCTCATTTCAATCCAGGCCATGGTTCTTGTGAGAGAATGAGTAATTTGGCATACTGCTCAATAAGGGAATACAGAATGTTGTACTTTTGGCAAAAATAAGGTTAGTGTGACTACACAAGCTTAGATGTCTCTATGGTAGAAGTCTCAAATAATGAAAAGTATAGTGATTTTGAAAATTGTATGTACATGGTATGGCAGAGATTCTAGTCAAGGATGCAGTACTGCTATGATGGGTGGCAATAGATGCGGAGTTCATTCATCCTCTTTCCATCTTGTCCATCATCAGAGCTCAAATTTGGGAAGGGTTTTCGGGGTATGTTGTACCTCTTCCTCCTCCAAACTGCCATCTTGTGCTTCAGAACTTTTGCTTTAATAAAAAAAAAGTAAGTCTCTAGCTTATATGTTGGAGAGGAAACCTTTCACTTCAATATGTGAATCAAGTGTAGCTGATACAGTGATGTTTCACTCAGATTTCAGAGATCTTGAAACAATAGTTCTAAGATGTGTGAACTGCTCCTATTCCCCACAACAAAATCACAGAAAGGAAAGGGAATGCTATTTATTAATATGCACATAAGATAGCATTTCCTTCTCTATGTAAGAAATCCTTGTTAAATTGTAGGAAATAAAGTGATATGTGGCAAGAGGATGCTCTTGCATGTATAGGGAATATCTATGTAAACTAAAATGTTATATCTTTTGATCAACACTCCACGATAGATTGCCTGATTTCACCATATGAAACAAACCATTTCACATTCTGCTGTGCAAATCGACAAGCATAAAAGAGGCATACATGGCCACTGCAGAATACTACGTTCATGGGGGTGCTACATAGCTTAGAGTCAGTTGTATGGCAACTGCTGATTTAGGTGTGTATTAGTAGCAGGGAGGAATGGGTTGCAGCCGGAGTATGCTTCCCTACAGCAAGTCTTGAGTGTAACGGTTAAAGAGAACCTTTAAAAGCCTGTGCAATTTAAAGCAATCAAGTCCAGAATCAGGAAGATGTAAATTTAGGCTGTCAGTACAGGGGAGTTAGTTCACGTTGAGTTGACACTTGCTATTTGGTGTACTCTATGTTAGTTGTACTTATAGTGTGCACACAGGACAGCTGTGTCCTCTTTCAGTTCACATCCTTGTGCATACACAGCAGGGGCTTGCTTCGTACTAAGTACGTGGCATTCTGGGAAGGTATCCCAGACCCAACTGGGACCTGACCCAAACCCGTGCCCACCCGACCCAAGGCCGAGAGAGTCTAATTGTTTTTCGGCCTGATTCTAACCCTTCCCCCCGAACCTGAGTCACTGACACAGCCACCTCCTCCTTCCCCTGGGGTTGGCTGGAGGAGGAGGAGGAAAGAATGGACGACAGAGAGCAATTGCTACTACAGGAGTTGTTCCTGAGGCAGCTTCACAGTGCAGTGCCGTTTCTGAGCTTGGGAAACTAGTGCTGATTTGTGGGAAAGAATCATTCTGCAGACCTGGGGTGGCCAGCAATGGCAAGAGAATTTCAGGATGGCAAAGGCAACCTTTTTTGAGATCTGTGCTGAAGTAGCCCAGGAGCTGCAGCGGCACAATACCATCCCACGGTGCCCCACCCTGTTGAGAAGCGGGTCACCATTGCCATCTGGAAGCTGGCCACACCCGATGGTACCAATCATAGCCAACCAGTTTAGCACGGGAAGATCAACTGTTGAGGCCATTGTCATGCAGAGGACTCATGCCATACATGAGGTATTGCTGCACCAGTTTGTAAAGCTTGTTAATGCTCAGGAGATTATCGATGCCTTTTCACACATGGAGTTCCCAAACAGTACTGGGGCAATTGATAGGACCCATATGCCTATTGTTTGGCCCCCACACCAGGGCTTATAAACAGGAACGGGTATTTCTCCATGGTGCTCCAAGGGCTGGTTGACCACTGAGGCATGTTTACAAACATAAATACAGGATGGTCTAGAAAGGTCCACGATGCTAGGCTCTTTTGGAACTCAGCTCTGCTTACTTGTATGGATAAAGGATGGTTTGCCCCCACTATCACGATGGACATTAATGGCGTGGAGATTGCTCAGGTCATCCTAGGAGACCTGCTTGTCCTCTGCTTCCCTGGTTAATGAAGCCATTCACAGGCCACTTGGACAGAAGGAAGGAACTGTTTATCTTGCCTCAGTAGCTACAGAATGGCAGTATAGTATGCATCTAGCCATCTAATAAGAAGGTGGCGCTGTAATGGGCTAGGTTGGAAGCTGTGGAAAAAAGCTTGCCTAGGATTATAGCTATATGTAATATTTTGCACAATATTTGTGAGAGTAAGGCAGAAAGCCTTAACGATGGGCAAGAATCTGAGGTGCAGAGATTTGCTCTGCAGTTTGAGCAGCTGGCAAGACATCCAACTGAAAATGGAAACAGCCAAAGCAGGGAAATACTGTTAAAGATGCCTGTAGCTCTTACTTTGGGTCTCAGGCTTGAAAACCTGCAGCTCTACATATAGCTGTTATCCTGAGGTGGAGAGGGGGTGGAATGGATTGTGAGCATTGGTATCTCTTTTAGGAGTGGTAGAAGCAGCACGTTGTAGCACTCTTTATTTTATCTTGTGTCCCGATATTTTCTTCCTCTCATCTGGTCACCCTAGGCAGAACACAACGTTGTGGGGACCTTCGATTTATAGGCATCTTGCTTCTGCCTCTTCTTTTTCTTGGGTCTTCTGGTGTTGAGTGTCAGGGTTTGAATGTATCAGGGTTGTTAGATGGCTTGAAAGAGCTGGATTCCCAGGTGAAAATGTTCTTGTTACTATGAACTTGAACTGGGAAAGAGAGAGCCTCTGGGTACAGCAGGAAACATAGGCTAGTACTTCCAGTACCCTGTGTTGTCCAGGGGCTGCAAAAGATGGCTGGGTCCTGGCTGAGTGCACCGGATTGTCTGTGTGCCCACTAGCAGCATGTGACGCAGCAGAACATTCTGCTTCTGTGTTGCCTCCAGGAGTTGCCTCCACATGTCCCTGTCTTTCTCAACAGTGTCTTTTGCCATGGCAATGCTGTCTGGCAACTTTATACTCTCTCTCTAGAGAGCTTCCTATCTTTTCTCCTCTCCATCCTCAAATATAATGTCAGTCTCTCTGTTAGTTTCAGTTTTGGGGGGGACTCTGCATTGAGGTCTGTGGACATTTTATCACAAGTTTTCTGTTTCTTCCCCATCGGGTTAGCCAGCAGCTCTGATAAAGGCCCGTCCTTGAGGGTCTGGCTGGGGAACTAGGGGGAAAAAATCCATGTGATTATTGTTCATATTCCAGGGAGATGTGATAGCGTTGATTCAACACCTTTCTGATTTCCCCTCTCTGAGATTTTTCCCTGTCTTGAAGGGGTCCCAGAGATGGTAAGTAGTGTGTGCATGAGGAGGGCTGCATTGGGATTTTGGGCTGTGCACTATATGCTGTTTGCGTTTGCAGTTGTGCCTTGGATGGGGAGAGCTGGGAATTATGTCTGCAGTCTGGCATTCTAGTTTTGCTGTTCTTTGGAGATTCTTATATGGTGTCAGAGGAGTTTGTAGGCGGTATCTCAGAGTAAGCTGGATAGTAATCCTATCTACATTCCCTTTACGCTGGCCTGACTCTTGATGACATTACACTGAAGCAGGTGACTAGGAGGCAGAGAATGGCCTTATTCAAAAAGACAAAGGGTAGATCAGTGAGATACGCTGTAAAGTTATTCACAAAGATGGTCTCCCCATAAGTGCTGCAGGAGTGGAAGGGTGTTGCAAGCTATACTGAGGGCAGTGTCCATGCAGCTATTCCGCATAATGTCTAGGCCAAAACTAAGCAATTTCTCAGTTTTAAATTCTGCTTTGGCTCCCCTGCAGACATGCTGAAAGTGCAAAGGAAAAAATAGATCAGGTTCTTTACTGATTGTTTGAAGCCTTAACTGCTCCCAGTTGTTCTCTCTGTAAGCCTATGAAAAACCATTAAGAGCTGTATGGCTTTGCTGTCCCTAACGTAAACTACTTTTCCTGTACAAATGCTGCCTGTTACAAGGCAGGGAGCTGTAGTCTAGTTCCTTTACAGACACACAATGTTCATGTCTACCTCATGGAAACTGAGAACTCCAACCAAGCTTCTTTTCCAGTAACCACTGTCTAAAAAAACTCTTGAACTGTTTTAATTATTTGACTATGCCACAGGGCCAAGAGGCGGGACAGGCTGCAGCTGCGCCATGCTGCTGGCCACCATTTTGATAAGGTGAATGGGATGGTGGCAGGAGTGCATTCACCAGGCAGGACAGATGCAGGAAGGGGAAAGGAAAATAGGTAGATGGATATGTGTCCTCCATGGCATGGGCTTGTAAACAGTCGATGTTTGGGGCTGAGACAGGAACTGATAGTCCAGCTGGAGGAGCTGCCATTTTGAAAATGTGCTCCGGGGATGGGGGCAGAGAACGTGGGCTGAGAGAGGAAGGAGAGGGTTGGAAACTCGGAAAAGTTCCTAGCTCACAACCGCCAGTGAACCTGGAACAGAAGGTAGCACAGCAGTGTAGTATAATAACAAATTGTAGAGATAAATACTTACATGCTGGGGTTCCCTCCATAGGTTCTGCCTCCTCAGTTCTGGCCTGGGTTTCTGGCTGGGATTCTGGCTGGCTTCCTATATGGCTGCCCTCAAAAAGATCCTGGCTTTCCAGGGATAGCTCTTCACTGCGCTCCTCGTGTTCCTTCTCCAGTGGCTCTTGCTGCTCATTCTTGGCTGCAGAATCCAATCTTCTTGGGTTCAGTGGTGGTGTAATTGCTCAAAATCTGGTCCAGCTCCTCAAAAAATGGACAGGCTACCTTTCCATGGTCAGACTGTTTCCTGGCATCCCTGGTTTTAATATAAGTCCTCCTGAGCTGTTTGCTCTTCACCTGTTATCGGTCAGTGTCCCAGTTGTGATGCCTCATGGGCATCTGACTAGTAATGTCCACACACAGATCTTTATTCCAGTGTTTGGATCCAAGATGCGTCTCCCCAGAGAGCTAGGAGATCTAGGGTCTCATCTAACTCCAAGCGGCTGCTTGAGACATGTAGTAAGGCTTCTGGAGTAATATTACAGCAATGCAAATGCAGGAGCAAATGGATAAATTTTGGCCCTGTGCCAGTTTTTAAATGTGGGAGGGAACAGCCGGTCAACTTGACCCCAGCGCAGTGGAGGGCATGACAGGTCATTAACAGAGACCCAAAAAACAGTGATGGGATAGCAGTTGGAGGACTGCCAAAGTGGTGTGCGGTAGCATTGTTTTCACACAAACAATAGACCAAACTAACTCAATTTGCATTGAACTTAATACACTCTGAAAGAGAACTCCAGAGATTATAATAAATGCGGAGTTAGTGTGCTGTAATGAATTGCATCGTGTGTACAGGCATTTTCACACCACACTAACTTGAGTTACTGCAAACTAAAAGCACTCTCCCCGACCCCCCTCAACTCTCCTGCACTAAATACAGGAAAGGAGAAACCGAGAATCTGGGCCATGTTATTAGTGAATATCTCAGATCATGAAAAGAACTGAAAGTGCTAATTTCTCTGACAGTCAGTATAACAGATTTGGACAAGTTATTCAAACTACAGGTAGGACGTCTAAACTATATGCAAGCCAGTTTAAAATATTGCATCCAGGACAGAGAGTTTCAAGCAGCTCATTATGATATAACTTTTTTGGGACGTGTAATGGGTTTTGAGCAAATTTGGGCAAATTTGATACTGGCAATAACTTGTGGTTGTGCCCATGTATTTGGTCCTTATGGAAATAGTAATGGGAAGAGTGCTAGCTGAGTCCAGCAGTATAATTATTCTTGCATGATCTCATTGAAATCAAAATTCTGTCTCATTCACAAAAGAATGAATACTTTTAGCAATACTTTTTATGAAGAGATTCTTGCTGTGTAAGTGGAGGATTTCTAATTCCCCCATATTGAAAGGCTTGCATCAGTGCCTTTGCTTCCTTAGAGAAATTGATTAACTTATTGAACAATGGACAGACAACATTTCTAAAGATAGGATTGGAATTCCTGGAAATAAAGAAAATCATAGGGAGAAGAGGATGGAATTTAAAACATTGGCCACAATTTTAAAGAGGGTTCTGTAGATGCTATTCTGTTTTTTCTCATTTTTCCTTTCATATATCCTTCTTTTCTTTCATTTTATGGTTTTCTTTTCTTCTTGTTTTGTTTTTAATTTTTTTCAATTCCTACTTATACTTGTGACTGATTTTATTAAAGATAGATTAAGACTCTATCCAAAATCTGTCGTATTTTAGTGGTATTTGCAGATAAATCCACAGGTCCTAATTAGCCCCTCATTTTGATTCCAGATCAATTCTATAACCCAAAAGAACCTATTTTCCGCTTATGATCTGGATACCAAAACCTCACAGGAATGGCCGATCTCATGAGATTTCTGCCGTCTGGAGCTGAAATCACAAAAGAATAGCTTTCAAGATCTTGGTTCAGTTATGAACCAGAATTCTAGCTTTGAGTCACAGCTCATGAGATTTCAATACTGTTATTCCATGAACCTTAGCTTTAATCCCAGTCAGAACACTGACTACTCAATCCATCTCTAAATATATGTATACATAATCTGAAACATATGGATTCCAAGCAATTCCTTTAGTCTGTATCTATTTTTCCATTGTATGTTCTAGCCAAGCCAAAAAAGACCAAACTTGACATTTCTTATATTTCTAAAGCAATATGCTGAAAAACACTCAAAAAAACCTTTCATGCCTTCTTTAGACATCGTACAGAAGAAAAAAAAGGCCTTACGTCAATTTTTACTTTATAGATCACCTTTAAATATATACCTTAGAAATATAGTTTGTGCAACTTGACCAAGCTTATGCTGCAAAATGGGTAGCTTCAAATTTTGCATTTCCTGGCTTTTTCACTGTGAATTTAATGTATTATCATCACGTTTACATTTTTTAAATCTTTTTATTGTTTTGAAAAAAAAATGCCCGTGTTTAAGAAGATTCCTAATTAGGATGTAGATTTCAAACATCACTGAAATGAATGAGATGTGAGAGGGGACAAAACTGACACATCACAGAAGTGAGTGGGTTTGAGGAAGACTGAATTCACACCCTCTGCTGCTGTTAATGTTTGGTTATAAAATGTTTTCTTCAAAGCAGGGTTAACAAGGCAGCAGCTCTTCCATCTACACTGAACTGATTGTACTTCATTCAGGGGTGAAAGTAACTTAAAGGACTTACCAGTACGCTGGAGTCCTGAGCAGGGAGTGGGGCCTCAACCGGCAGAGGCAGGCCCTTTAAATCCCCAGGGCTCTGGCTGCGGTAGTGGCAGCTGGGAGCCCTTTAAATCATCCCCAGAGCTACCAGCTGCAGAGATGGCTCGGAGCCCCGGGGCTCCATCGGCGATTTAAAGGGCGATTTAAATCACAAGCCCGAGGAAGCTGGTCTAGGCAGATCCAGCATGGCGTACCGGCTCTTGCCAGTACACCAGACTGAACCGGACCGGCTTACTTTCACCTCTGACTTTATTCCATATCATAAGTACTCCCATTGACTTCAGTAGGACAACTTATGGTGTAAGGTACTACACTCCTTCCCATTATGATCATAGAATCATAGAATATCAGGATTGGAAGGGACATCAGGAGGTCATCTAGTCCAACCCCCTGCTCAAAGCAGGACCAATCCCCAACCAAATCATCCCATGACAGTTTAGAATTTGCAGAATATTGCAGAATGTCCCTCAAAATTTTGGAGAAATTATAAAATTGCAGGATTGGCAATTTTTCATGCCCCAAAGTTTTTCCTATTCCTGCTGTTCAGAAATTAGGAATTTTTTTTAGAATAAAAAGAGTTCAGTTTTAATTATACATTTCAGTGCAATTAAAAAAAACACTTTGAAACTTACATTTGAATAGGTGCTAACGTATCAGTTTTGAGAGTTGCCATGTTTACTGTAACAGTAAAAAGTCAGTTGTCTCATTATCTTAAAGATTTCCTTTTTGTTTGTTTTTTAGAAGTTTTTACTCTGTCTGTGTGTTTTTTCAATATAACCATCACACAAGTTGTCCCAATAGTAGCCTGTGTGTTTTTTGAGTTGAAGTTGACTTGTAATATCACAAAGATGTATTCTGCCCTACAAAATAACAATGTATGAACATTGTTGTCAACTGTTGTGTTAATTGAACAGGGACGGAACATGACTTAGTGGCCAGTGTTATGATTGTTGTCAACGGTATTCATTTTGTAGTATAGATTAAGCCTCACAAAAGACTTCAGGACTGTATTAGCCTGGGTTAGCCTATAATAACAACAATAATCTTAAATATCTTCAGAGTTTGCTCAGAAAATTAGAAAATTCAGAAATGAATTTGCATTCTTTTATTCTTTTTTGTCTAAACTTTCTTTACAATCTAGGTTGTGGGTGTATTCCTTAGTGTGCACTACTTACATGCCTATTTTCAGTGTTCAGCTGTTTTTGAGTTATCTGTGTGGCAATTTTTTACAGTGGAAGAATAATATGCCTTTCAGTCTTGCATTACAAAGTGACTGCCTAGCCTTTCCTCAGACTTTCCAGAAAACATCACCTTTGGGCAGAGACCGCTCATGGGAAATGTCAGTCTAGAAGAACTTTTCAAAAAGTTATGAGTGAATGAAAACAGTTGGTTATAAATTAAGCTGTTTTGTAAACTTAGTGATGGTTTTGCTAAAAAGCAAACACTATAATTGAATGGCCATTAAGCCTAATTTTCAAAGAAAAAGGACACCTATAATACCTGAAAACAAGCAAGGGTGATCTCCGTGTCACCAGTTGGACAACTTTCTGAGGTACTTGTGCCCCAGAAGGAACTCTTAACCTAAGCCACTTGCACACTGCTGACCTATTCAGTAGAGCAGTGGTCTCCAAGATCACTTTTTGAATGTAAGGGCAACTCAGGATTTACCTTGCCCCTTCCCTGAAGCCCCACCCCTGCCCAAAGCCTTGCCCCGCTCACTCCATCCTCCCCTCTCTCCGTCTTGCTCGTCCCCCAACTGCTCTCACTTTCACCGGGCTGGGGCAGGGGGTTGGAGTTCAGGAGGGGCTGTGGGCTCTGAGCGGGGGCCGAGGGGTTCACAGTGTGAGAAGGGGCTCTGGGCTGAGCCTGGGGCAGGGGGTTGAGGTGTAGGAGGGGGTGAGGGGTGCAAGCTCTAGGAGGGAGTTTGGGTGCAGGAGGGTGCTCCGGGCTGGGGCAGGGTGTTGGGGTGCAGGAGGGGGTACAGGATGCTGGCTCTGGAAGGTGCTCAGGGTTGGAGTACAGGAGGGGGTTTGGGGTGCTGGCTCCGGGAGGGGGCTCAGGGATGTGGGTTGGGGGTGCGGCCTCCCACCAGGCAGCACTTACTTCTGGTGGCTCCTGGTCAGCAGCGGGTGCAGCGAGGCTAAGGCAGGCTCCCTGCCTACTCTGGCCCCACACTGCTCACAGAAGGGCGCAACGTGCCCCTGTGGTTCCTGGGGTGGGGAGGGCGGGGGCACATGGCTCCACGCGCTGCCCCTCTCTGCAAGCACCACCCCCGCAACTCTCCCAGCCAATGGTTGAACATGATTTAAACCAATTCAAGTATATCTATATTAGCAGTTTGCACCAAGTGCAACTAGATTCATTTTAGTAACTCTGATGCAAGTTTTCTAATATAGACAAAGCCATAGCAGTACAGAGGGGACAACTGGGCTTATCAGGTGCTGGAAAGGGAATGGCAGGGAGGGAAAGACAAGAAGCATGTTAAGGGTGAAAATAGGAGAGTGGGAAGAGTGAGGCTCTGCTTTGCCTGATTCGTGGCTGTGTAAGAGTTTATGCTGGTTGTGTAATTTTAAACTACCACCCTGCAGCTTTAACTTATGCCAGCAGAGAATCAGGGAGCCATAATCATCTCCTTGTCAGATCCCACCTTTTTCCAAGCAAAACTTGGACACAGTAATGAACTGAGCCCCAAAGAATCAGACGGAGCTCCCATAGTCACTTCAGTAACAAAGGCAGTAATGGACTGTTTAGGGCCCAAAGTGATTTAAATATGTAGTGGCAATTTTAACTCTGGGTTTTGTTGAATTTTATTACTCTAAACATTTAATAATAATAACAATTTTTAGAACAAATGCAGCACATAGAGCAAATCGTTTCTCGGAGGGCCACATTGTCATTAAAATGAAGTTTTCCCACCTATAAATCTAACTTAACACTCAGATGTTTTGATACTATGGTGATGAACATGATAGAAATGTCTATAAATAAATTAATAAAACTAATAAATAAAACCTTTGGATGTACAGAGGAGTTTTGCAAATTAGCTCAGTATCACTATGTACAATGGGTTACATTTCGTCAAGGTACATGGGTGATTAGACATTCCGTTACCATTAACACAATAATGAGAGTTGAATACCTAATTCCCTACTTTCAGGTTACTCTTCATGTAAATCAAAAGCTTTATTTCAATCTGGATTTTTCAGTTACCTTTATAAAAATATAGTGAATATGTATTAGGACAATACGTTGTGATGATAAAAGGAGAGAGAGAGAGAGAGAGAGCATGTATATTGCCAATAATTTGATCCTATGTCTTATTATTTATTAATTAATTTATTTATGTATTTATCAATATTCATTATATTTATTTAGCCTATAATTGAATATGCAGGCACTTTGCCTGTGCTGCAGATCTTCTACGTGGGAGGCAGGATGCATATTTAATGCCTGATTTAAAAAGAAAAATAGATGCAGTGACATGTGGGCAATTTTTGGGAAGTGTGTTCCATGCAAATTCAAATAAAGATTTAAGGGAAACTTTTTCTTTTTACTACAGAAGACTGGATGTTTCACAGCAGGACCTTTTGTGTTTCCATATTGATTAAGTGATGAGTAATTGCGGGGGAGAGGAGTTTCTGAACTTTTAAAGAAATATCCAGATGGAAGCATAGAGAGCCCCAGTACAACTTTCTACCACACCACTTTTCTTCATCCTCTTCCCACCATGAAAAATGGGAGTTCACGTTTTTATGGTACAGGTGTATTCACTTGAGAAGAAGATGGCTCCTACATCGTGATTTAAGGATGCACTACTTTGGGGCACCAAAGAAACACATATATAAATTGTTAAACTCTGTAATCTGGACCTTGGGCAGAGATGGCCAAGAATCCAGCTTTTCTGGCATAACATTTTTTAAATTGCATGTATTTGCTCTTGATGTTCTTATGCAGAATAAGCATAGTGTGCAGGAGTGGCTGGAAAAAAAGAATTACGTTTCATGAAAAATTATGGGGTTTCTCTAAACTTGTCTTCACTACCAGGGAGATCGACGCTGCTGCAATCGATTCAGTGGTGTCAATTTAACAGGTCTAGTGAAGACCCACTAAATCGATGACAGGGAGCTCTCCATTCAACTCCGATACTCCAGCACCCCAAGAAGAGTAAGGGAAGTCAACCGGAGAGCATCTCCTGTCAATACAGTGCAGTGAAGAGACTGCGGTAAATTGACCTAAACTACATCGACTCCAGCTACGTTATTCACGTAGCTGGAGTAGAGTAACTTAGGTCGACTTACCTCCTAGTGAAGAAAAGCCCTCTGTCTCTATGAATATTTACTCATTTATACAAAGTGGCACAGCACCAACAGGAGCATAGTTGTCAGGCAACAGAGATGTGGGAAAGCCAGGTTCAAGTCCCTGGTGCGTATCAGGAAGAGTAAGGACTTGAACCTGGGTCAGTCACATCCCAGCTCAGAAGCCTAACCACCAGGCTATTGGATATTCTGGGGCAAGGGTCTGTCTTTCTCTCACCAGAAATTCCATCTTAATCCCACTAAATCTTCCGGATTAAAATTTTATCAAAAGTGGTGTTTCCATACAAGGTTTCAGTATTGACAAATTGTTGTCTGGCTATACCGAAACAAGAACAGGAGACATTTTACATGGGTTTAATCAGGCCTCAACTTTATTATTATACATCTGGGACTACCCGGCAGATAAAAGTGTACAGTGCAGGTAACCCCATGTTTTTTCCATAATTACCTTAGGGGCTTCCACCAGCTAACCCTCTTTTTCCATCCAGGTCCCTCCAGCAAATCCATTGCCAGGATTTATCAACCATCACCTTCCTCGTAGGAGGGTTAAGATGGGCTATAATAATGGGGGGTTGGCTCCTTGCCATACCAATCATAGGAGTCCCCAAGCCCTCCCACCCCCCATTCGTTCCTTTAACAAACACCTCTTTTTAAGTCTGTTTCCAAGCCATTTATCCAGTCACTGTATACCTATCCTATGGAGTACCCACACTGGACATCCATCCTACACTTAAATAATGAGTTACGACATATAGCCTACCACCCATCATGTCATGAACAGAGTGCTTCCTGAAACCCGCTGTGGGAAAGGCAAAAAAAAAACCAACTGCACCCAAGCCAATATGATGGTAAAGGAAAAATTCCTTCCCAGCCCCTTCTGGGAGGTGGCTAGCAAAATACACACAGTAGGTCTCGCCAAACCTGGTATTTTACCACCTAAAGGGGAGGGAAGGTGGTGCTGTCTCAGTCTGCTCCTTTTAAAAGGGAGGCTTGAGGCACAGGGCTGCCCCTTTTAAGACCTTCATTCCCAGCGACCACGCTGACCCTTTTGCAGCAGTTTTCATCTCCCCCACCCCCCACTCAGTTCCCTTAAGCACAGTTCCCTTCATTCGGCCAGCCAGCCAAATACCTCCCCACCCTCGCTTAAAAGTGCAGTGTGTTCATTTTCTAATGAAAAAAGTTTGCTGAAAATTCCTGATCAGCTCTAATAGTA
Organism: Mauremys mutica; assembly: GCF_020497125.1. Lineage (NCBI taxonomy): Eukaryota > Metazoa > Chordata > Testudines > Geoemydidae > Mauremys > Mauremys mutica. The sequence goes on from NC_059073.1 coordinate 102,874,019, forward strand.
TGTGCATTTTAGGGCTTTTATGGTTATTATTTTGACTGATTTTACTCTTTTTGACTCCTACTCATCATGGACACAAGAGGAGAGAGAAGGTTGTTTCAGATGCACAGAAATGAATACTTAAAATCTCAATCCATGAATGTATTAAGCATCCTTAATATTTTCAGCATTTACTCCCAAAATTGCTACACATGTTATTTTTCTTTTATGTTTCCTTTGGTTCTTTTTGAATCATTGTATTTGAAGTTTCAAATACTTTTCTCATAATTAGTTCACTTATTCTCATATGGAAAGGTCAAACTGAATTAGAAGAGTAATTTTCTTCTCTCACTGCAAACAACTATTCATCTGTAAAATAGCTAAAGTGAAGTTGGGGCTGAACGAAAACCTTGGATTTGAACTTCCTAAACGTTGAGGATTTTAGAATCTGTACCTGCGCCCAAATTTTGCAACTGGCATCAATTTCCATTATGTTCCAATAAGGGGAAATGGTCTTGCATTGAGATCCCAACCACCGGTTGTCTGATCTCAGTCCAAATTCTGGAGCTGACGCGCATATCTATCCTAAAGATTTTGAAATTTATTTTTTAAAGCTGAATGGGAAAATGCACCTGCAATAATATTCCAGTCGTTGGTTTACAAATGCAATAACCTAATTTGTTCCATATTGTTTCAGTAATAAAAAATAAGAATGCTGCTAGTAATACTTTCATTTCTGTGTCACCTTTCAGCTAGAGATCCTCTGACACTTTACAAACTTTAATTAATTCTATTAGCAGCCCTTTGAGAAGTAAGGTTTCCATTATTGTTTTTTAATCTATTGTACAAATGGATAAAATGAGGAATGGAGAGGTTACGTGATTTAGCCAAGGTCATACTGTAAGTCAGTGGCAGAGCTATGGACCACTAAGTCCTTACTCCCAGTCCCTTGCTCAGACCATACTTCCAGTGTATTGTATCTCTCTTGCAATATAGTTGATGAGGTTAATTGCTTTTGCTTTGGACAACAGATTGTACACAATGAGTTATTTTACAAACAAGTGTGGGGTGCCCAGTATTTGTTTTTCATTTATGCTCCTGTTCAGAATATTAGTGGCCCAACTCTTAGATGATCTTGAATCTGTGAAAGACCAAAAAATATCATGTACTTTAAAGTAGAAATATTAGGCAAGAAATAGTATGGCTGAAAAATCAATAATAAAATGTAGGTGGTTGTTATTGCTAATTTAATTAAGTCTGAATCTTGTATAAAATTTCATTTAGACACCACAGTGTAGCTGCTTATACTTTTTGAAATGTAACTCTCATATGCCATTTGAAAACAAGGTGACATGTAACTAGTTTAAAAAATAAAATATTCTAAGATATCCAATATATCTCTGAATAAATGAGGTGTGCAGAAGTAAAAGAGGAAAAACAACCTAGAGTTGTCTAAAGAATTATATGAATATAATAGAGAGTTTGTTTTTTTCCTTTATTGATTATTCCCAGAACTTTAGGTTTCACAGTTTAGATTGACAATCGAGTTATTTGCCCATCCCTAGTGACTGACAACAGATAATGGAAAGGCTTTTACCATGATATAACAGCGGAGAATAATTTCTAATTTACTACTATAGTTCTCATCAAAAGTACCCCAGCAAAAACACTAGATTTATCACTTCAATTACTGGAATTTCACATTTAGTTTAAAGAGACATGTTTCTATAATGTGACAGGCTTTACAGATTCTGAACTTCTTCTGTCATTTCAGCTATCAGAGTAATCAGGAAGAGATATAAATGAAAGCAATTGTTTTAGTTTTATAACTTTCAGTGCTGTCTACTGGCAAGCCAGGAAGCAGGCCATGAACTGATGGTTTTTGCCAAGTCTATGAAAGGGGGGGGAAATGTTTTTCTTATCACAGCCTTATGTATGTATTTATTTATTTATTTTTAAACCAACTGTCTGATAATGGACATGACCAGTATTGAAATAGTATTCAGTTAACATTTACAAAATAACTTTGCATTTCAGTTTGAAATCATCCATGGAGCCATAGTAAGTGTTGTTTACCTCAAAAATACATGCACTGCATTTAACACGTTTATTCATAACTCTCATATCCAGCTTGCATGCCTCAAGCTTGTACAGGGAACCAAAATAATTTAAAAAAAAAACCAAAACAAACAAGCCATTGGCTTCAGAAAGGAAACATAAATTTTAAATGTTTTAGCCCTTGCTATTTTCTGCTTTTTTTTGTGGGGGAGAGGAAGATGTTCTGTGCATCTTTGTACTGGAGGATCCCTGAGATTCCCGCACCTGATGTTTTCACTCTTGATATCTACCACCTTTAAAGTCTCACAGCATCACTCTCATTTTTCAGGCTGAGGAGCACTCATGGAAAATCTCTTCAGCACCATGTAGCACCACTTTCTGCTTCACAGCATGTTCAGTAACAACTCCCATTTACTATAGAGGTGGGGGCGCTGGATCATCCACAAACTGAGTGATTTGCCCCCCCAACCCCAGTCTTCTTTCTTACTGCACTCCCTTCTGCCCCATCCAAGATTAAGATCTTGGTGAGAGGCCTTGAGGGGAACTCCTAATGAGGATCACTACCATTGTCTCCCAATTATTTTGCCAACTAGGCTTTCATTCTTAAATCAGAGCCTGGTTTGCAACACTCACTGTCAATCCAGGGAGTAAGAGATTAGGACAGGGAATCAAACCCTTATGTCTTGAAGAGGACAATGCAGAGGATTTTCACTGGACTAGCAGGTCAGGCATGTTCTATGATCTTAACCATACAAAAATGCTAGCATTGTAAAACCCCGCTAATGAAATCTCACCAAAAAAGAACATAGTTGGGATCTTACTGCAGCTGTTTCAGAATTCATGTATAAATGCACATCATGATGATATTTAGTATTAATAAAATGTGATCATACATTGTATTTGAGACTAGCCTGATGATTGCTCTGGTACAGTTGGTAATACAAAGTGGACAGTCACTCAAAAAGGGGGAGTTTATCTATTATCATGCATGAAAATGTGGTCTTATTTGGGCTGTTCTGTAGAAGTATAACACTGAAGAAGTTAAGCCAGTTATGCATTTGTATGGTCTGCTACAGTTGTGTTTTCAAGAACTGTGATTTCGATCACAGAAAGGAAGTATCTAAAACTCCTATGCAGTTGGCAAATGTGCATAAGTGTTTGAGCACATATGTTTATGAGGTACAATATTTGAGTGATAACGTTTATGGCGAATTCTATTAGGGCTGATAACATAGTTTCAAATTAACATGACTGGCTTATTCTTTTTATATTCCATCATCTATTTTGACTTAATTTGTAGTATAGCTCTGTAATTTAGTCACACATCTCAAGATGATGGGGTGGGGGGCAGAGGGAGCGGATTTTGTTTAATTTTGTGCTAAAATGATTTTAATCTTTCAACCTTACAAAAGCAAACTAAAACATTGTGAAATTCCAAGATGGCATCCCCAGAAACACTTTACTGACTTTTTATATAGGATCCCTCTGTCAAATTTTAAGGTATGACTATTTTGCAATGTTTGTTTTTTAATACACATGCAATAGTAATTCAGAAGGTTTAGCAACACGGGTGATACATTTAAAATTAAGTTTGGGATAATAGTGTTTTCTTAATGGAATTCTTTCAAATAATTTCATCTTACAGCCATGTACTGTGGCAGATGTTTGCAAATCTTGGTGTAAAACTGATTGAAATATTTTAAGAAAACTGAAATAATGTCAGTGGCAAAATTTATTTTACCAAGTGCAGATGTAAGACATCAAGTTCTCAGGCTGATGGCAGAATTAACAAAAAACACCATCTGGTTCAATAATTATCTGAAAATACCCATATTCTTGGATTTGTTTTAATACCACTTAGTTCCCAGCTTTATTTTATCTTTGTTTGCACACCAACGAGACTAGATTGTGCAAAATGAAGACTAGTTCCATCTGATCATTTTAAAAAAAATGTGTTTTTGCATGAATAATGAATCTTTGAATTGTTACTAAACAAGCAAATTATTTGCGTATGTGTCACATCGGTTATCAAGTTTGCACATGTGACAGCTTCAACAGCCGTCACATAAAATGCATAGAGCTTGTAACCATATGTTTTTGCTTCACAAAAAGCTAAAACTCAAGATCAATTTTCAATATGGAATGCACAAATTAACACTTTAAAATGCACCACAATATGTACGGTGTGGCAAAATTTGCAGAAATAGCACGTTTCTAGATATTAACTGATATCTTTGGATTCGACCTTAAGGTATTCAATCATTTTGATTAAAAGACTGATTTCTCATAAAACCACAGTCTGTTGGAGGCGCAAAGCCAATGACATTTGAGCATTCATATATTTTCATAAACTTTGAACAATGTCAGTGAGACACCTCTTCAATCTTGGCCACACAACAGCAGGGTATTCAATCTTTCTTTAGCTTAAGACAGAAAATTTGAATATCAGCATAGGGTTATTAATCTGACAGTTCACATGGTGTGCACCATGTTGATTCTTAAGAAGCAGATCTGTGGAATGAATAGAGCACTCTACTTTGTACTCTTACCATTAAAAATCAAAACAAAACCAAAAGACAATAATCTTTAAAAACCCACTATTTTTTCATTACTTGATTATTGTACTGTATGTAAAACATGCAAAGAGTCAACTACACCATGCGCACTCTGAAAGTAACTAATATTATTTCCATTATTCTTTCTTATGCTTTGTTTAATATTATAAATAATGATATACAATATAGATTTCATAATGCATTATTTACTCCTATTTGATTTTTCCTTAAAAAATGACTAAACACTACAAAATTAAGCATTTAACCTCTTAATCGCCTTGCCTTTTTTCTCCCTTAATTTCTGTCAGAATTTAAATCATTGTAAAAAAATAAATTGACCCGATTGTGCTTATTTTTTGAAATTCAGATTTTTGAGTAGTGCTATGTTGTTTCATGTAGTCATGTCATTTTACATTACATCATGTTGTTGGTCAGATGCAATGTAACTTTTTATGATGCATTGTAAATGACAAAACATGTTGCAATATGTTATATATATTGCTATGTGCCCCTGATAACATTGCTTTTTCTGTAGCGTGTTGTCGCCTGAGCAGCTTGGAAGAAACCAGATGGGCTGTGAGGGGAAGATGAGCAATTCTGTCTTGCCCAAACTGCAAATGTGACAACATACTGTTAAGAAAGGAGACAGTGAGGTGCATGTGTTAATATATTATAAAGCACCCACAGATGTCCCAAAATTTTTACAAAATAACCCTGCTAAATTAAAAATAATAAAAATACAGAATCTCTTCCCATCTGAGCAATAATGGGTATGTCCACTATTATTGCTGTACAAAGATGAGGTCTGTGTATTTTAAGCTAGTTAAGCAATCTGATTGGCTCAGGCTCCATGGGTGCTTTATAATAAATATGACTAGTCTCATCCAGAAAAAAACAAGTACTATGTTTTGCAATTTATCATTCTAAATTAATTCTATAATCCCAAATCTGCTATAATATTTTAATATTTTACATAGCACTTTTCATCTCAAAGGATTCTGAAGTACCTTATAAACAACCAGTACATTCAGAAGGCTGTTTACCCACGACTGAAAAGCAGCCACCTCTGAGGTGAAACATACAAGCTGTTTAACAGAGCACAGCAGTGCTACATGACTAATGCCATATCTAGTTTAAACTTTAGGGAAAATCCAGATAAGCAGGATATAGCTATACAAATTGGAATTTGACCAGGAGACCTTTATTTTTGCAACATATGCTATGAGGACCTGCCAAAAGTGTCTCATCTGAAAAACTACACTACATTTCCAGCTGTACAGTGCCCTGTAACACTGTGCTTTCTTAACTATTACTTTACTCTCATTATCTCATTAGACCGTAAGCCCTTCAGAGCAGGTTTTATCTCTTTTCTGTATTTGTACAGTGCCCAGCACAGTGGGAATTTTGGGCACTACTGTAGTATGAACATTTACTCCTTTCAGTACAGACTCAAAGAGACAGATACAGTGGAAAGATCCCTGTTATAGATTCACCAGTACCATTTCCTGAAGCATTTGGTTCTGCCTTGGAGGTATCACATTCAAATATTCACTAGCACCAATCTAGCTTAGTTTATGAGATCTGATGTCACAGACCAAGTGTTAGATCTGTAGGGACAGTGAAATATACACACGCGTTAATTGAAACAATTGCTATAACCACTCATACTTTTAATTTCTGTGTGTATGTCTATCAACCAATCGATAGCTATAGACAGTATACATGTTGGTGAGGTGGTATAGACTGCTAGAAGGCTGTTATTGCTGCAAGGTTGGGAAGACCGCATTTCTCACAAGTGGCAGAGCCACAAGTGAGTTATACATGTCTTCCCAATAAATGGTAGCAAAATATCTTCAGCATTCTACTACATGCCACACATTTTGTTAATGTCCTGTGAGTATTTTTTAATTTTATTTTCTTCCATTTTTATCTAATTTTAGTCTCACTCCTGTGGAGCATTTTCATTACTCTAAGACCAATCCCACATTGTTTATTCAAGGATGATTCTCACTGAAGTCAATGAGAATTTTACATTAGTAAGGATTGAAGGATTGGGGCCAGCAGAAACCATGCTGTCCTTGAGCGGCGAGGAGTGTAGCATTAGCAACAGATGTAGTAGAACAGTGGTTCTCAACCAGAGGTAAACATACCCATGGGGGTATGCAGAGGTCCAGGGGATACTCAACTCATCTAGATCAGCATTTCTCAACATTGGGGTCGCAACCTCCAGATAGGTTTAGGGAGGTTGCAAGTGCAGGGCCAGTGCTAGGAGGTGGCAAGCAGGGCAATTGCCCATGGCCCCACCAAGCTAAGTTACATGCTTCAGTCCTGACCAGCAGGGCTCAGGCTTCAGGGGTACAGTAGTCTGGAAAAGTTGAGAACCACTGTAGTAGAAAGTAAATATATAATTGTTATGTTCACAGCACACACAGAAAAGTTAGATAAACATATAAATGCTCTTGCTGGAAGATTGCAGCATAATACACCTCTACCTCGATATAACGCTGTCCTTGGGAGCCAAAAAATCTTACCGCGTTATAGGTGAAACCGTGTTATATTGAACTTGCTTTGATCCACCAGAGCGCGCAGCCCCCTCTTACCCCCCCCCGGAGTACTGCTTTACCGCGTTATGTCCAAATTAGTATTATATCAGTTGGTGTTATATCGAGGTAGCGGTGTATTACTTAGCTTTCAAAATAATTACACACAGGAACCTAAAAACAGAGATGGAGAAAACAGGCTGCTCCCAAGGGCAGAAAGGCACAATTCACTCCAGCTTGCTTTAAGCTGGCACTTTTTCCAAAACTGACTGCTCACATAGTTTGCTACAAAGCACTCTAGCCTTCAAGCAGGACCAGGGAACCTCCCATCCCCTGCTCTTAAACCGATAATTTACACAATTCTAACCCAGTTCAATACAGCAGATTAAAGGTTTGAAATGTCCCCAGTTTGTGGAATAAAGGCCTCTGTTCTATGGTTATTGTGACTGTATGTGTGCGGTGTTCAATGGAACCCTCTTATAATGAATAATTCTTTTCTTTCCCAAATAACTATAAACAGAGTTTCACTATAACATGACAGGGTCTGCATTAAAGAATCTCCCCACACACGCATTTAAATCCAGAAATTATGGCAGTGCTTACCCTTTGTAGTTTCAGCGGCACTTGTGTGAATAGGTGGGAATCTTGTGAAAGGCCATATATTCATTCCCAGCAGGGAACAGCTATGGCAAAACCAGGAGTCAGTGATTCTTCCTTAAGCTTCCCCCAAGTTTGCTTCTCCCCAATTTAGCTACAGCAGGAGTTGGCTGAGAAATGACAATCCTCTAAATATGCAACTTTTGACACTTGTCTGATGGATGATAATTAATGCATTCTGAGAAGACTATCATAGTGGAACCTGGTTATAGAATAAAGACATTACTCATAAATGGAGTGAAGCTTTAATATAAGGCTGGGTCTAGGGGTAATATTTCACCACTGAACTACCACCAGCATAGCTCCGCCAGTTCTAGCAGCAGTGGGAACACAACTGTAGATGGGGCACAATCATTTTTACCGCCAACCCTACAACAACACAGTAGTAAAATGCCAGCAGGCAGTCTACAGTAGTGCTCCTTGCTCCCCATTGCTACCACCGGATGGAGGTTCTCCAAAATTCCTTAGTGAATATGAGGTCAAAGAGAAGTTTCATTGTAACAGAGTTCACTATACATAGATTAAAAAGAGTGTTCACCATAGTAGGAAATTGTTTCCTTGAGTTTGCAATCTACATATCATGTTGGGCAATATAGTTATAGTCATTGTTTTATTTTTCTTATTATTTATTATAATACAATTTATTATAAGAACCAGTGATGTATGTACAAGATATGACTATCAAATGCCTCTGCCCCAGACACTTCGCGTTCTAGATGACAGACAAAGTAAGACAAAACAATAGGAGGACCAGAGGAAGGAGTTACCGTATTTTAACTAGTTATTTCAGCGCATTCTTGGTTTGGACGTATTTCTTTTGAGTTTGTTGGCCTCACAGAATACTATGTGTCTTTAGAAGGATTTGATGAGAGAGTGGCAGCTTTGGTCATTGGAAGTTGCATTGAGTGATTTCCTTTTGTGAATGCAGTTTTTAATAGCAACTATGTGCTAGCATTTTTCTTCATAACTAAAAAAAAATTATGCCAGTTGTATGGAAGATCGAAAGTATTATTACTTGAAATCGAAAGTATTATTACTCTTTGGCATGCCATTTACAGGGTCTGATTCTCCACTCCATGACACCAGTTTTACACTAGTGTAAAACCAGTATAACAGAATGGTGAATCAGGCCTAAAGTGTTCAGTGGACTTTCTATAGCTGCATTTTCACGTAACGGTTTAGCTAATAATGCAAAGGATGAAAACATTTGAACTATGAGACTAACGTTTTTTAATCAGATACTTATGATTTGCTGAGACTTATATTCACTAAGGAATTACTAGATTTTTATCTGCCACCAGTTTCAGTAGTATATTTCAACTGTGGTGTTGGAACAGTTTTTATAGTGGGGGTGCTGATAGCCATTGAACAAAACTGTAAACCCCGTATATAATGGAAACCACTTCAAGCCAGGGGGTGCTGCTGCACCCCTAGTTCCAGCACCCTTGCATTTCAGGTATTAAAAGCCAAAGCCAGTGAGTTACGTTTGAAGGCATCTGCAACAGTCTGTGTTCTCATCCTGGAGGGACCCCCTATAATGTTCACTAGTTTCATATGAAATCCGCTAGTTTCACAACTCTTCTCTCTACCACTACAAGACCCAGATCTTCTCCTTCACCAGTTTAGGATCGATCCTATCTTTTCCCCACAGACTCATCATTAAGCCTCACCTCTTCAACTACTTAGAATCATAAATGGTTAGGAGATGTTGATAAATTGTATAGTCAATTGCTTGACCACACTTTAGTTTGTTATGAAATATATTTAGGAGACCAAATAACTGCTTTCAGGTTTATTAATATGGTACAGGTAAAAGGTTCTATACAATACTAGGCTCTGAGAGGCGCTCTCCTGTGCAGCCAAGTTATATTCATCTTACACAGAAGGTTTGCTCTCCAAGTTGCACATTTTAGCTGGTATTATTTGTATGATGATTTTACAAGGTACACATCTCTTTACATGTCACTGTTATCCAACCCATGAGTTTGTCTCAGTTCTTCTTTGAGTGCTTGTTCATGTCGATTCCAATCAGGTGTGTGCGCGTGCGCATGTGCACGATGGCCGGAAGATTTTTCCCTTAGCAGCATCCGTCAGGTCAGCCTGGGTGCCCCCTGAAGTCGTGCCCTCATGGCACCTAATAGATAGTCCTGCTGACCCGCTACCCCTTCAGTTCCTTCTTACCGCCAGTGACGGTAGCTGGAACTTCTCTTGGCTCTTGCTCAGCAAGTTTCTTCATTATTCCATGTATATAGTTAGTTAGTTGTTGGTAGTACTCCAGTTAAAGTTTAGTATAGTGTAGTAGTTGGGGTCCATCCCCCCAATCCAGCCCTGTCGCCGTGGCATGTTGCAGTCCCTGGGATTTAAGAACTGCGTGGCTTGCGCCAAGCACATGCCTGAGAGTGATCCACCCTCATCATGTCTTAGGTGCCAAGGGGAGACCCATCAAAAAGATCGTTGCAAGATCTGCCGCGAGTTCTGCCCAAGAACACTTAAAGAATGGGAACAGTGGCTGAAGGTGATCCTCATGGAGGCAGCCTTGTGCCCCCATTCTGACCCGGTCTCGAGAGACTCGACCCCTACGGCATCATCCTTAACGCAGAGCGCCCCAATGCCATCGGCGACTTCAGCGCTGAGGAAGGACTCCTCCAGGGACGCTTGGCACCAACACGGCTCCTCACGGGGCCAATCCGATAGTAGGCATTGCTCCCACTCACTGGTGCCTCAAAAGAAGAAAAAGCCAGACGACTGTTCTCCTCCAGCTACGCCTCGAGAAGTGCAACCCCAGGCTCTCCTAGATGTTTCCTTCTGGGGCCATGTCAACTCCTGTTCAGGTGAGGCAGTCGAGTCCAGCCTCACCTCGATCTCTGATGCCTACGCAGCTGCTTCAGTGCCCGTCCACACTAGAAGCCTACCAAACTGCCAGAGGTCTCCTCCACCTGACGCACAGTTCTCGCCTGCCAGGGAGGAACCCTCAGCACCGACGGAGACCCATCCTCCGGTGCATTCTAAGGGAAAGGTTGCTATGATGTCGAGGCGCTGCCCTTCGCTTTGTCCATCGGCACCTACACGCTCTGACAGCCTTCCCATTCCCCGAGCTCTCAACGTTCAAGGCATCGAGGATCGGTTCCTCCGTGGTCTTCAGTGTCTGAGACCTCGGAGTCGGAGTCTGACTCGTATTGCTCAAGTAGGAGCAGAAACCATAGAGTGAGGTCAGGCAGAGACAGAAGGGAGCATCAGGCATGGCGTCCACAATGGCAAAACCCGCCTCAGTGGCATTTCTGGTCTCCCTGGGCCATGGAGGAACCCAGGGTCCATGCTCAGTAACGTCTTCAGTCACTTCCGCCACTTTTGTACCTGCTTCTGCTGTGCATATGTGACAGATTTATGTTACCAATCTGCCTGGGGCTTTAGGTGATCACGCTGAGGCTGCAGGATCTTTAGGGGAGGAGATGAAGGAGCACACCAATTGTAATAAAGGTAATAATTGGAGATATACCAATCTCCTAGAACTGGAAGGGACCTCGAAAGGTCATCGAGTCCAGCCCCCTGCCTTCACTAGCAGGACCAATTTTTGCCCCAGATCCCTAAGTGGCCTTCTCAAGGATTGAACTCACAACCCTGGGTTTAGCAGGCCAATGCTCAAACCACTGAGCTATCCCTTTATAAATATAATAAATAAATATGATAAATAAAGCTTTATTAACCAAATAACAGTGGTGAGTGCTGGGTGCGCCCATATCACTCAGAGGGAGGAAGAAAGCCTTAGTGCCTGAGCCCTAACCCATTTTCATACTTACACACCCATGACCCAGGGCTGGCCAAGCCTGGGTGTAACATAAGAAGAAGAGGCGGGGAGAAGGGTAGACGAGAGTTCTGCCCTGTGCACAGGTCGTCTAGGGTCCGCTGTAAATCTCCGACTTGCTTCAGCTCTTGGGAGGATTTTAAGCCCTGGGTTCTTCCGGGGGCATTTTTGTCCAGGGACCTTTGCCCCCATGCTCTCAGTAGCAGTCCGAGCCGGTGTATCGTGGCTCCCTTAGTTTCCCCAAAACACACCGATTTCAAGGTTGTGAGACGATTGTTTTTCAACTCACTGGCCTTTCCAATTTTACTGGTTTGCAACCCCTTCAGTTCTGTCTGGTTTAGGTCTCCTTTTTACAGCTGGCTGGGGTTGAGACACAGGCGTCTGGCAGTTTGGCAGCAGAGACCTTGTTTGTGTGCGCTGGCCTTAGGCTGCAGTTTTGTTCCTTATTTTTGGGCCTAGCTGGATCGTCGAGTTAACCCGTTCCTTCTTTCCTTCCTTCCCTTTCGGCCTCTCATAACCTGCAAATGAATTTTTAACTCCAAACTCACACCTTCAGCCCTTCCCAAGATGCTTTCCAATGCATATAAAGGCATTAGCAGTATAGAACGCAGGTGCTTACCCAGGGGACCCGCACGGCCGCCAACCGGTTCTAGCAACATGCTCCCTGCTCTACCTCTCCTACAAGGTCACATTCCTGGTGGCAATAACTTCAGCCCGGAGGGTGTCTGAGCTTAGGGCACTAACATCCAAGCCACCCTACACCGTGTTTTTTAAGGACAAGGTTCAGATCAGGGCCCATCTGGCCTTCCTCCCGAATGTGGTATCACAGTTCCACATGAACCAGGACATTTTCTTCCTGGTTTTCTACCCCAAGCCTCATGCGACTAGCAAGAAGCAGAGGCTCCACACTCTTGACTTCCGCAGAGCGCTGGGCTTTTTACATCGAAAGGACGAAACCATTCAGTAAGTCGGTACAGCTCTTTGTCGCAGTAGCGGACAGGATGAAGGGCCAGCCTGTTTCGACACAGCGCATTTCATCATGGATTGTGGCCTGCATTACTGAGCGCTACAATCTAGCAGGGATCCCAGTGCCCCCGATAACAGCACACTCTATAAGGGCACAAGCTTCATCAACAGCTTTCCTGGCTCAAGTCCCCACCCAGGAAATTTGCAGGGCAGTGACGTGGTCATCGGTACATACTTTCGCCACACACTATGCAATTACTAGGCAGGCCAGAGATGATGCGGCCTTTGGTAGAGCAGTACTCCAGTCAGTGGACAGCTCCGATCCCATCTCCTAAATTTGCTTGGGAGTCACTTGACTGGAATCTACCTGAACAAGCACTGAAAGAAGAAAAAACAGTTACTCACTTTCTCGTAACTGTTGTTCTTCGAGATGTGTTGTTCATGTCCATTCCAATACCCACCCTTCTACCCCTCTGTCAGAGTAGCCGGCAAGAAGGAACTGAAAGGGTGGCGGGTCGGCAGAGCTATATATTAGGCACCATGAGGGTGCGACTCCAGGGGGCGCCCAGGCCGACCCGACAGATGATGCTAAGGGAAAAATCTTCCGGCCATCGCGCACGTGTGCGTGCACACACCTGATTGGAATTGACATGAACAACACATCTCGAAGAACAACAGTTACGAGAAAGTGCGTAACCATTTTTTCCCTAACTTGTTGTTCTGTTCCTTCCTTATCTTTGTTTTGGATACTAGCATTCCAGGTACTGGTCCATGAAGTTACTTCCCTAGCTTGGATTATGATGTAGGACAGTTTAGGCTAATCACTGTTACAATATTTGTGCTTAATGTTATTGGTGCTTAATACATATTAATATATGCATATATAAATAAATATACATGGAGCGGATAATACATATTATTAATATGATAGACATTTATATGCTATCCAGCATTTATTAGTCATCAGTGAGTGATAGCTATAAATGTATGGTCCTTGAGTTATCAAAATTATAGAGCATTGTGCTATAGTACCATAAAAGGCTATAGCTAAGGCTCTTGCACCTTATTGTACAATCAAGGTAATTTTTTTAACCTCGGGGCTGTAACATGCTATAGTGTAGCTACAGAAAAATTGTCAAAATATGCTTTATAATGCCCTTGGATTTGTTCTTCACTCTCGTGAGGTAATCCCATGGAAGAAGTGCTATTAGCCACCATCCATTTGTCAACATGGAGTTTGTTTTCTGTTTCACTTCACAGACATTTGTTCTGCATTGTAGATGCCATGCATACACTAACATACTTTAGTAATCCATGGCAGCATCTCTTTCTCCCTATGGTAAAAAGTGGTTCCTTTTCTTAAATGCCCTCATAGTCTATACCTATGTTTGCTTCAGCATGTTTGTTATTGCCTGTTTATATGGTATGTTGCTTTTTGTGTAAACTGTTGCTGACCTGCATGAGTCTAATGGACAATTACTTTAAGATGTCATGCAACCATTCTTGTAGTAACAAGAAATAGTTTCAGAAACCAAGAGCTCTAAAAATATATATAAATTGAGGATAAACTCTCTCAATAAATTCTGTTTTTCTGATGAACAGTGCGAATAACATATGAATGATGTTAAGTAAAAAAAATGCATTCTATTTATGCAGATAAATATTTGCATCACAGATGTTAGAAATGACAACAACATGTTAGTTCACCTAGTCCATTCCACTATCTGTGAAGGATTACTGCATACATAATTCTTCCAAGCAGAAGATTGTATACTCCCTTCTCTGCGTGCTACTAGAATATACATTTGGGTTACTGTTTCTTTTCTGTATTTGTACGGTGTCTAATACAATGGGGCCCTAATCCCCACAGGAGCCTTTGGGTGCAGTACCCCCACAAGAATACTCTTATTCCACCTATGTAAATACATCATTAGGCCCCAAAATTGTAAGATATTGCAAGAGGTGTGGGTTGCAATTGCTGGGGTTGGTGGGATAAGAAAGAAGTCGTTTTTCAGACAATTGCAACAAGCAATACAAAAAGAGGAGGGGGTGATTCTGTATTTTAGAAGTGATTCTGTATTTTAGAAGTGACTTCTAATGCTTCCAGTGATTGTAATGTCCTCACTACCCACAAGTGTGCTAGCTGTCTGCAAATAGACAGCATGGTCACATATGTTGTATCTGGTTTTAGTTCATTTTTTTTCTTCTAGTTTTCACAGGTTCATATGTACAAATAATAATAATATCTTAGCTCTGAGACTGTGTACTCCTTCTCATTCTAAAGCAGACTCTGTAGATTTAATTTTTCACAAAAGGACATCACTTTTAAAGTGTGGGGGAAATTTATCAAAATATTAATTAGACTTTCCTTTTGTTTTGCTAGTTTGCACTAGACAGATGGAATTCTGATCTTTAACAGCACCATGACTCATGAAACTGCTTGTGTACTAAAATGCCATTATTAACACAACAGTAGTTTTCAGCAGTTGGTAATTATTGGCATAATTAAACATTTATCAAGAAACAAGTATTTATCATTCATTAAACTTTCATTAAAAATCCATCTTAGCACAAGCTAGATTAGCCAGCGATTTTCAAGTGATAACTTCTTAACTTCTGGCAGGAATGTAGCACATTTTGATAATGAAGAAAGTTGTACACAAGGCAATGTTCCAGGAACTGTGAACAGTTATAGGATTTTACATTCGGGAGGGAGTTTCTTTTTTTTTTTTTCTTTCATTTATTGTTTTGTAAGATCTGTACTAGAAGTAGGGAAATATTTGAGGTTATATTCTTTGAGGTTTACCAAGTTTGGCACTTTTTTAGCAGCATATCTGTTGCCCTTGGCAGTGAAAAGCTCATGCTAAGTATGCTTCATAACTGCATTTACATTACTTAATTTCCCCAAAGCATGAAGTGTTTACACTGATTGGGACATCGATATTTACTTTTTTGAATAGAGTTTCTAATATTAGCCGCATTAAGTATTACCATTGGATGAAAGTTTTAGGGCTTGTCTGTGGAGTGGCAATGAGCACTAGTGGGATGCGATTTCAATCAAAACGGAACAAGTTGTGGATACTGTTCTGATCTTCCATATTGTCTGCATTACTGAATTAGATTTTTTGCAAAATAAAACAAAACATTAAGTGGAGTAGCAATTTTTTTCTTTTAAATGATGAAACATAAAATACAAAATATTATATGAAGCAGATCTAAGAGATCCCAATTCCAAATACTTAGTCTAAGGGCTTGTCTACACGGCACAACAATGTGCAGTAGATAGGTGCGAATTCTAATGCACCCCAATGTATTATGCACCAATTGGCCCATGTAGACTCTGCTGGTATGCACTGAAAGCTTCCTAGTGTACATTTAACATAGTGCTTCAGGGAATGTTTAGTGTATACTGGCAGCACCAATTAGTGTTGGTGTGCTTTAGAATTCACACCCATCTACTGCGTGTTCTTGTGCTGTGTAGACAAGCCCTTAGACTAAGTATTTGGAATTGGGATGTTTTAGGATCTGCTTTGTATAATTTTTTTACTTTGTTTCTTTTTGCTAGGAAGAAAAATACTCATGTTTCGTCATTTAAAAGAGAAAGATTCATTGCACCTCTTAATGTTTTGATTTATTTTGCAAAAAAAAAATCTCAGTAATGCAAGCTGGAGAATCAGAATAGTGTCCAGTCTGTCCAGTATTGATTGATTCATTTAGATTACAGGCTAATTATTTTTCTCATATTCAGTAGCAAAGACAATTAAAATAATTAGTGTGAAATTCAACATGCTGAGAAATAAATTTACCTGATGCCCTGTCATTCTCTCTCATTCTAGTGCTCCTTTTTTAATGCTTTTAAAGTTCTCGGTTGTTTCTTTTTATCACCTTTCTAGTCTATCAACCTAAGTAGATGCCTTTATTCCAGAAGTAGTTGGCGTCTTAATCTTGAAGCCATTGATTGGCTATTTTACCATCCAATCTCTTGCTTCCTCTCCTGCTTACACTTAAGTGTATTCTGGTATGGTAGGTTGTACTACATAACCCCTCCTACACAATCACTGTTCTCCACTAAGTACCAATTTGGAAAGGTTAATAGAGGTTTAAAATAGTATATGTGATTGTCTAGTCTGTGCTGGGGAAAAAATAGTATTCAGTAAGTAAAACTGTCTCAGAAAGCTCCTTCACATACATACTCGTGCTTCACATCTTAGCCCATATTCAGCAACTTTGTTTGTGTTTTCTCTTGGGCAAAAAATTTACTGTATCAGTGCTTTTATGTCACAAGAATGAATTGAATTCGTACCCTTTAGTGCAAACAACAATAGACAGAGTGGTAACCTAGTGGAAAACAAATAGACGCCCCGTCCCTTTTGGGGATTCAGAGAGGTTCAGAAAGATGGAGCTGACGGTAGAGAGGTGGCAGATAAAAACAGGCCGAAGCAGGAAAGAATCCTGCGGTCATTTATTACCATGCCATCTTCATAGTGTTTGCTGAACCAAGGTGCAGAGTAATGATTCAGACAAATGATGTTAATAATAATAGCTGGCCCTTTGGCAAAAATGGAATACCTAGTATTGCAGCATGAGACCTAATCAGATTCTCCAAAACTTGCTTCAAAAGGATAGAATTTTCTACCTTCAGTTTTTCTGTCAATTGATTCCCTTTGGATATGTCATCTTTAAAAGAAACAAAGCAATAAGCAATTGTTTTGCAAGAAAGGAGACAAAGATTTTAAACTTTATTATATTTTATGCATATAGCAAAATGATAGGATTAAAGTATTATAGTCACTCTTTAGTTATGAATGTTCTTTTATATAAAGAATTCTGGCTACTAGAAATATCATGTATCTGATATTTTAGTAATCAGTGGTTTAGCATAGTAAGAAGCTTTCTGGGCTTTTATTATGGATTTTTTTAACTTAGTATTGGATTCTGTTCATATTGGCACATATGTGTTTACATGGGAGAGGGGCAGGAGAGAGAGTAATAATATTATGCAGAGAAATACCATAAGTGAAAGCCCCAGAAATAAGGATATTTAACAAACATTTGTTGCTAATGCTTTTGACCTGGTTAATTATTTTGATCCCCTGTTATATATTTGTACATAAATTCACCAGAAGAATTTACAAAGTGTTTTTATTTTTTTTTGGCAAATTATATTGTTATTTCATTTAAAATCATACCTGTATAATTGAGGAATATAGGATGCAATTATTTCTATAATAGCTGCGGTTCCATTAACAACATAGCCAGCATCTGTTTTACTCTAAACATCATCAGACTTATTAATTAGGTACATTTTGGCATCAATTTATCACACATGCTTTGGCACTTTAGATACTTGAAGCATAAGCCATTGTGTATAATGCAAAAATAAATAAATAAATATGATTTGGAGTCGCTGTTATACATCATCTGTAGGGGACAATTATGTTGGCATGTGGGAGGTTAATGTACACATTTTAGTTTCCTTTGCTTGATTTGCTGTTTTCTTCTTCATAACTCTAGGTAAACAGTTTGTGCTGCCATTTAATGCACAGGTTAAGTGTAGTTGCAGGCTATTATACATCATTAGAGTAAGTAATATTCAGCCGTGGAAGAAAGATGGAAGCTTTTCACTTGTAGCCACTTGGACATTTCATTTTTCATCCAGTATGCCATTGCAAAAATTAGTTGTGGCAGGCCTGTTATAATTTATAGCCCGGTACCCTGAAATTAAGCAATGAATCACACCATTTTGGCTGATTAGAGTTAATGCCATTTTTCTGATGACATATTTTGTAAAACAATGCAGTTATTCTAAACTTTGCCTTATCAGACCTAGTCATTTCTCACTTAAACCTGTGCAATGGATTGTACCACATACAGTGCACTCTATCACTAGGCAGTCTTTCTTCTGTCATATACTAGTTGTCTTCTAGGTTAAAGAAATGGCCTTCTGTCACTCTTGCACCTTTTTCATTACAAAACACCTCCCATCATCCAGCCAAACAATTCAGAAACAAAACATAGAGTAAAGTGATTCAATGCAGCTTGACTGAAGGTGCAGTACGTAATGATCGAGTGAGTAGAGACCATTGGTTTGTGCCTCAAGCCTAGCATTCTATATCTGGTCAATAACAAATTTATTACTAATCAAATCCAATAAATAGAAAGCAGCATACATTTATTTTTATTTGGCAGCTAGCAGGTCATAGAATAATAATAAAAAAGGTAAGTCAGAAACTGCCATACAGAAGAATATACTGTAGCTGATGTGTGCTGCACTTAAAAGCTGCTGTACATTACAACTAGACAGCTGGTCCCAATGAAACCTTGTTGTGTATGTCTGATTACCAGTGGGCATTGTATCCCACTTGCCTGTGGAATATATTAAGAATGCCAGTTCTTGAATTTTGAGAATTCTGTTAGCTGAGATATTTTGTGATAGGGAGAGGTATCACACTAGAATGGGATCTATAGGTATTAGTGTCAAGAAGAAGAATGTCTTGCTTGCCCTTTCTCCTGAGTTATTGCATGGGTTATACAAAGACTGGGATGAGTTAATAGAAAACAAAGAAAACTAAAGGGGGGGAAATCAGCAACAGGACTGAGATATGTGAATATTACTGTTGCCAAAAATAATATATGACTGTTTTCTCCCCTTCAACCCCCCGACCACTAACATGCGTAAAAAGCACATGACATAATCATTTCAGGCATCCTACAGCATGTAAAATTGAGACGGATAAATAGTGCATAGCTAATGTAAAGCTGACATTCACCAGCCAGCAAAAAAATTATAAAAAGGAATTTTAGCAAAAACTTCTTGATGTTGCAATTCATTACATGGATACATTATGGATTAGATAGTGGGGACCAGAGACATGTAGTAACTAAAATGGGTGGGCATGTTTGATTACATTTAGAGTATAGTTCACATAAGTTGAAAACAATGGAATGCACACATTTATTTGTCTAAGCCACTATAGTCTTCATATTATTGTATGGTTTCAGCTGATATGGGGGAAAAACAATTTGAAACATGTAGAGGAAAATAGAAACACACCTGCGGGAATCTGATCTACCTTTTTCACACCCAGGATAGGGGGAAATGATTTATTATCTGTCCCTTGAATTTTTCTGAGCATTCTGTCTAAACTTTAAAAGTAGATTACATTTGCGATTAAACCTTAACAAATGTTGTTTTAACTAGACTGCAATATATGTTATTGACAACAAGCTTTTTTTTCCCTCTGAAAATAACATTGGTGCTTAGGCATGCAATTTACAAAAATGACAAGAAAGGGTGGTACTTTTCCCAAGGTGAATGCGAGTTGACTGATTAGCTGGTATTTTAACTTAGATTCTTGCAAATTACAGACATAAGAAACCCTGCAATTTATATGTACTTTAGAAGTGAAAGCTTTAATCCCATGATTCATGAAAGTAAAGTGGTAATAATTTAACTACCATATTTTATTTATCCCTCTGAGTTGTCAGCTGATACCAGAAGTATTTTCACTATTTTTGGGTTGCTGCCTTTGGCCACCTAATTGCTTCTTAGGAAGTAAGAGGGAAATTGCTTATATAACTACATGGATTGTCTTTGGCAACGTCAAGCCAAGGCATCAATCAGTCCATCTGGGTAAAATCACAAGCTGACTCCGATATTGCTAAATATTTATACTGTCAAATACACACAGACATCCAGATGAAAAGAGGCATTCATTAGGAATTCTCCAGCTTGTCAGTTTAAAGATGTAGATTAGAGCAAAACCTCCCACTATGGTACTGAGTGCTCAGGAAAAGTCTATATTTAGCCATTCTGAGCAATAAATATCATCATATTGCCTCATTTAGGTAAATAGAGAATAAATATTGTCAAGATGATCTAGAGATAATGTAAACAGATCCCTGTTCAGAGTCTGTGTTACTAGGGTAAATACCAGGACATTGATGTGCTGCTGATGTTTTTTGGTTTAACCCTTTTTTTTAATCACATCCCCCTCCCTTTGTGATAACACTAAGATTTTGTTCCTCACAGATTAGGAGGAAAAGAAGAAAAACATTTTTTTAAACAAAGGTGATTTCAAGCAATAAGTGAATTATTACACTAATTAGTAGTTTTGCTTTAATATTTCCTTGGCATTGCTAACGGCGGCTGCTGTTGGAAAATAAAGATATCTGTAGCAACACTGAGGTTCATTCCAGAGTTTAACATGGGAACTGACAAAGCCCATCAATCAGAAGAGAACATTGCAGCTCTAAGGTTAAGACATGATGTCAACAATATACCAAGTTAAGACTCAGACTGGAATTTCTTTTATAGCACATTTTACTGAGATAAGATGAGGCGTATAGTAAGAATATGCTGTGAAAGATCTGAACCCTTACAAAAATTAAGTTTCTGTCCTTGCTTCAAAGTGGGTGGCATACACCAACTATTTAAGAATAATATTTGTTCACTGCCCTGGATACACAAAGAAAGCAAGGTGTAGGAATTTGTACCTTTTTTAGAAGGCTCTTGCTCTTTTCCATACAATTGGTATCTTGGAAGTTACACGGAAGGCGAGTGGTAACCGATGTCAAAGTTTTAGTTAATTATCCTAGATGATTTTTAGATTAATAATTACCATCTCTCTTTATAACTAAATATCCATAATTAATCAGTAAATCGTAATGTGAAGACTAATTAACTTCAAACTCAAATCTTAACAGAAAATCCATATTACTATCCAACATCATTAATTACTATAGTAATCAAAATTATCCCTCATGGGATTTGACATAAAGCTTTGTAGGTTTATAAACTAAGCTGTTATCACAAAAAAACATTTTGAAGGTAGCTTCAAATAGCATTATAGATAGCTAAAGTATTAGACTAGATATTTAAGCAAATTTTCATTTTCTCTGTATTACATTATCAATAATCCATTCATTAAAGCGGGATAAGTAACTTCTATTTTTTCCCTATAGTGTCTACACTGAGGTTTTTTTCTTGTGGGGTTACTGCAGTGGTTTCTGTCAAAGGGATACATTTTTCAGTGTGTCTTAAAAGATGCTACGCTTCTTTCTGTCTTTCTATAGTGCTAAGAGAGCTAGTTAGCTGTTTAAAAAATGAATTAGAAACAATGTGTGCACTGGCATTATTCACAAAGAGAGAGAGAAAATGAGGCTTTGGACTGCAAGAAACAGAGAAATCTAGAACTGTTTGATCCATCAGTGTTAAATGGGAAAATAAGGACAAAAATAGGGTTGTTATGCCAAAAACCACTCCATACAAATCTCGGTTTAATTAGCATGGACATCACAACTGGAAAGATTTGAAATAGATTTGCTTTAATTTTTAATCAACATGAAAGCCAATGGTACCATTGTAACAAAATGAAATCCCTTAGCTGTATTTCATTTAGAAAGTTAGGAGTTAAAATTGTGTCTAAAATCCACATTTCAATTATTTTATCACCAAGTATGCGCATCCAATACTGTTCTTTTGTGTGGCAGCTGTAAAAATCCTAAGCAATTTTTACTGTCAAGAAAACTCTGAATAAATAGGGGCTGTTAACTTAGGCAGATATCTGAGGTTATTTGGTGGCAATCAAGAACTCACAGCACTTCAACTAATGGGTTATGATCAGAAACTGTTCCTAATAGCCAGCTAGACGGATCTGAATATGAAGATTTCTATAATTTTGTTGTCAGCTTGTGATGTACTCTAGTGCTAATTATTTGGAACAATTATGTTTTCCTAATAACAAAAGAAGAAGCAGTGAATTAAGCAGGCTTACCTTCAGATCTTTAGATAACAGTTTAAATGCACTTGCCATTAAGAAATAACATTTCTTTTTCCTGTATGGAACCCTAATTATTTAAGATGCTTGTCTTTTAAAATCTACATCTTCTACTTCTTTTAAGCATGTTCAATGTGTCAGTTTACACTGATGACTTCAGTAACTAGTATTTTCTCAGTCTTAGGTTTATGCCTGTACCTCCCATAGACTGCTTACTTCATTTGGTTATTCAAAAACCATAATTAGTGCAGTAATTAACATGTGGATCCTTCAAAGGAAGACTGCTAGAATCATGGGACGTCTCTCATCATTCTTACTGATGTATGGATGATAAAGAGACTTAGGTTGAGGTGACAACAGGATTTGTATTATTGCACATTAACTGAGCTGCAGGGAAATTCAGACAGGACCTTGGTCCACAGAGTCTTTCCTTTTGAAAAAAGTAATTATCCACACTGTTTCTATAATGCAACTAGGTGTTATCCTGCATTTGCAGCTGTCAAATCATTTGTTTTAAAACGTTTTTTATGTCTTATGAATACTTGAAAGTTTTGAGTTTTGCACATTATCTCTTAACCAATTACAGAAATGAGGTGCCAAGATGTTAAAAAAAGATATAATCCAGAGAACCATAACAGAGAGATTTTTTCTTGACAACTGATTTCAGACAATTTGCTGGTAATTTTGGGTTGATGCAGTTTACAGTCTTAAAATTACAGTAATAAAGAAAAGGGCCAATTTTATTCAATTCCCTAGAGGATTTTTTTTAATTTCAGTTTTCAAATAAGCTGAATCTGTTGCGTTTTCAAGCCAGAGTAAGCAAGTTGTTCTGCATTTGAATCGGGATGTGCCTGACATAAAAGTGAACTAATGTGTTTCTGATATGCCTATAGCTGATGTCTTCAGCTTCAATATTCAGTCATTTAAATTGGCACATTATAGAAATTCATGTTCTTTCATTTGGGCTTTAACTTTCCAAAACTAGTGGTTCTCTTTTTTACACTGTTTCACTCACTGACATACGCCAGAAAATTTTCATATTTTAACCTACAGGCTGCCCTTGGGAAATGGCCTCTATACATAGGGTATGACTTTATTTGCTAAAGAGGTCATTTGAAAAAGCCCTTAGGGTGCTGCTGACCTTTTGTCCCTCAAACTAGTAGGGGGAAAACATAAAAAGGAACTACACAATAATCCCTCGTAGACAGGTGACCTTAAACCAATTCTATACTGTAAGGTTTGCTTCCATTTAAACTCAAAATAAACCAAGAAAAAGCAGATTACGGGTCTTAATCTGTAACCTGGACTGTTTGAAAGATTACAGCACAATTATTTTACTGTAAATGAAGGTTTAATATATACAAGCTTTATTGAATTCAGATTTTCTAGTATGGTCATTTCATTTAATTTAGTGTTAAAATATGTAGATTGTTCAAGTCATGTGTTCTAACAAAAAAAGGTTCTAGGTTAAAGTAAATCAGTGCAGCTCCCTTTTCTTCAGTTAAATTATGCTGATTTGCAAGAGTTGAAGATCTAGCCCTAGTTATTAATACCCCAAATTTACAAATACTCACTTGTGTAATTTTGTGGAAGCAAGCAGACCCACTGACTGACCAGCACTATTCAGATACGTATGATTACCTAGGTATATGAATATTTGCAGGATCAAGTCCTAAAATACAACATTGAAAATTCTTTCTAGACAGATGTCTCCTTTCAAAAGCTAATTTGTCTGTCCTACTAAGAGTTTTCTATTAGTTGATGTAGCAGATATAATTGAGCAGCTACACTCAACACAAGATGTGATTATCATAGGATAATCATACCCTCTATACAGTATCCATTATGAGTTATTCCTACAGTAGCTAAGAAGTCTGTTTTTCTATATTGTTGTACAAATAGAACCTCTCGGCCAATCAGAATAAAGAGCTACTGGACTGTTCTTCCAAATAGTATAATACACACAATCAGCATATACAGTAGATACTATTAAATATATACTAATCTCTTTAGACACTGCTTATCAGTAGAAATACATTATGTAGCCTTCAAAATCCCATTATAATTGATGAGTAGCAGTTTTGAACATACTTCAAGGTAGCATCTCATAATTCAGAGGTGTGACATCACTGAGCACTGTTAATAATGGGTGTTATGTCATGCTCATGAATGATGAGGTTTTCAGAGGTTTTTAATTACTTTTGAATTTAAGCCACTCGGGCGGAATTTTGAACAAACTCTGATGGCCGTGTGTTCTGAATGAAGCTGCTCTGGCAACATTCAGACAAAGCGTGCACTCTGCTGGGTACAAGAAAACGTTCCAACCGTTCCTCACGCCTGGTGGTCTAGAGGGAGGTTAAAGGAAACAGTTTCTGCCGACTGCTGCAGGCAGTTAGTTACAGCTTTCCCTTTCTGCATCTAGGGAGGAGCTGTAAAAATTGTGGTCAGAGCCATATATTATATAAAATAGAAGGAAAAAAAGAAGTAAAAACAAGGCCATCATGGCCTGAAGGGTTATCATGATGTCATCAAACTAATCTTAGGCAGATAATTAAAGGACACTATTTTAAAAAAAAATATTGGGCTTGATGCAACTGGTAAAATAAATAGAAAGTAAAAAGAATTGTATATGACAACAGTTAACCTCTATTCATTAAGAAAAGGTACTAAATGAGTCACGTTATCAACACTCGCAAGTTATTCAAAAAAACATCCTTTTGAGAGGGAATTATTTCAATGACAAAATCCAAATGACACAAGAATAATAATTTTAAATGTAGCCTAACTTTCCCACCTGCAAATATTAGGATGTCAGGTGTAAACCTCCTCTGCTCTGTAAACACATTGGACTTCACCTCATTATTTACATGTACAGAACACACATATTCCCTTATACTTTGACACTGTGTTGGGGTTATCACCAAAATATTCTCTCTTTTACAGATGGTTTCTCATTATAACATTTGTTTTACCTTTGTGAGGCAAATAAAATCTAGTGTATGTAAACCAATTATTTAACCATTGGAAACTGACAATTAGTGTTACAGCATCTTAACAGTGAAATCCACATACTAGAGCAGTCTGGTATTCTACACTGCAATATAAGTGAATGGAGTGAATTTATTTTCTGTAGCAAGCAGAGAGAGAAAGAGAAAGGCAGAGGATGAGTAAAGTCCAAGTTGATCAACTATTTCCTTACTCTGTATTTGTTCAGCATGTTATACGTTAATTGTTTAATTTTTCTAATTGATAGTTAATGTATTGTGACAGCTCTCTTGACAGAGCCCTGGATGACTAATGTCAGTTCTTAGAAAGTATGCACAGGGGAACCAGCTGATCAGTTAATCAATGACTATGTTAGACACTTGCCAAACTACCAGCTGTAATTTTGATCACTGATTGGTGTTTATCAAGTGCAAGTTGGTCTGGTTACCTGTAATGGATTGTACATTTTACCTTTTCTTCTTTTAACACACACACTGTAGGGAAAAAAATTAAGGCACATACAAGCGCACCCACATGATCAGTTTATTTTCAAAGCTTAAACACATCAGTACTTCTAAGAAATAGCTGTGAGCTGGAAGAGCATTCTGGATATTGTCATGCAAATGAGAGCACCAAACATATCACTTTGCTTCAAAATTGCACTGCAGTGACAAAAATCTTTTAAAACAGGAACAGGATTTATCCAGGCTAAACGGGCAAGCCCAGTATAAGCTGTCTCTGTTTTCAAAGATGGGTGCTTGTATATAAAGTCCTAATTCCACATTTCAGTGTTCAAATTGGCATGTAGTACATTTATGCTCCTAAATACCAATGTGAGCATTCAAAAGCAGGATTAGGATATTCCAGTAAACTTGAAAATTGGCCTTGTTATGTCTTCCTATTTTTTTCTACAGCATTTGCCACAATGGGTCCCAGATCTGGGAGTGGTGGGTACTCATCACCTCTGAAAATCAGGTCCCTCTTATATTTTTATTTTTCAATGTAAATAGTAAAAAAAAAAAAAAAACCACTGCAAGGCTGTAGGCACCCTAACACTCAATGAACATTACAGCAACCCCCATCCAGGAGCATTCAACAATCAGTCAGACAGGAACTCCACCAACCAGCCATGAGCAAAAAAACATTTTTCAACTCCTTCATTGTTCCAGGAAACTCCATACTCTCAACCTGCTCCAAAACCCCCACCTAAGAGACGTTTTTTGTTGCATACCCCAAAGGTCATCAATCTCAGTCTATTTTGGACCAAGTTGGGGAATAAGTTCCAGAGTGCTGGAGTCCTCACAGAACATACCTGGCCAGCAGCCCCCACTCTTTCAGAAGGAGCTTGAGCACCTCTGCTGACTGTAGCCAATAACTACGGCTGGCAGAATGAGGCAGTCCCTCAGGTGGGCCAGTCTCAAGTTATTTAGGGCTTTGTAGGTCATAACCAAGACATTAAATGCCACACACAGACCAATGGGCAGCCAGCACAGATCCCAGCGTACTCATGTCTTGTGCAATCTACAAGATGCCTTGCTCAGTAAGTGAGCTGCTGTATTCTGAACTAGCTTCCATGTGAAATCCTGCCCCACTGAAGTCAAGGGGAGTTTTGCCAATGACTTTAGTGAGGCCAGGATTTTACCTTCAGTCTGTGAATAGTGTAGTCCCACATAGAGTGCATTGCAATAGTCTGATCTTGAGGGTACAAAGCATGGATAACAGTGGCAAGGTCTGCATCCAAAAGGAAAGTACACACCCACCTAGCCAGACAAATACGGTAAAAGGCTGACTGGGTCACTGCTGTAATATGATCGTCAAACAGCAACTGGAGATCTAAAATCACCCCTCAGTTGCAAACTCTGGTAACTAATGGCAGATATACTCCCTCAGTCAAAGAAACTGATATTACCTCCGCCATATCTTCCGGCTGCTTCCCCCAACCTACTTATCGTCACTTCAGTCACTCTGGGTAGAGCTTGAGCCATCTCAGGCTCATTCATGACCCAGTCTTGACTAGACATTGGCTGAGGTACTGAACCACATTGTGTTAGTTAGGGCTGGTCTACACAGTGCCGGTAAAGATGCTAGAGGGGTGTGATTTTAAAGCTCTTAAACATTTTGTGCTCTAACTGCCCAGTGTAGACCCTGCTGGCGTAAACTCAAAGGTATCCAGTTAACGTGACCGTAGTCTCACAGGTGTGGTTGCCTACAGCAATGCTTCTCAAAGTCGGGCTGCCGCTTGTTCAGGGAAAGCCCCTGGCGGTCCGGGCCAGTTTGTTTACCTGCCGCATCCGCAGGTTTGGCCGATCGCGGCTCCCACTGGCTGCGGTTCGCTGCTCCAGGCCAATGGGGGCTGCGGGAAGCGGCACGGGCCGAGGGATGTGCTGGTCACCCTTCCCGCAGCCCCCATTGGCCTGGAGCAATGAACCACAGCCAGTGAGAGCCGCGATCGGCCAAACCTGTGGACGCAGCAGGTAAACAAACCGGCCCGGACCGCCAGGGGCTTTCCCTGAACAAGCGGCGAACCAGCTTTGAGAAGCACTACAGGACTATGTTCACGTGAAGTAGGTACTTTTCAGAGCATGCCAGCAGGGTCTTCACAGGGCAATTAAAGCACAACCCTTAGAGCACTTTACAAATCATACTCCTCTGGTGTGCTATGCCACGTAGACAAGCCCTCAAATGCCCAGTAGGTGCTTAAATATGGATTTATGTACCTAACTTTAGGCATTCACGTTTGAAAATTTTGGCCTAAACATTTGAGAGACAGAAGGGCTTAGCACACAAGGGTCCTCTCACTATGGGTCTGTGTCAGAGTCACCGTCCCTTCGGCCAGGGAAGGTTGAATGTGGCCACCTTGGGAGCTCATGAAGCCCATTCTTCGGTTGGCTGGAGGGAGTTACACAACCTGCTACGTTTCCCACCATCTGCCTGGGCACGTAAGGGAGAGCGCCTGGGCATGTAAGGGTATGTCTACACTGCAATTTAATGCCTGTGGCTGGCCTGTATCAGCTGACTTGAGCCACGGGGCTGTTTAATTGCAGGGTAGATGCCTGAGCTCAGGCTGGAGCCCAGGCTCTCCCAAACTTTTGTAGCAGTCTTTCAAGTGAAATTCATCTCCTTTTATTGCACATACTGTATATACACAAATTGGGGCAGATCATGCTGCAGCAAAGAAGTTCTTATACTGCATTGATTGGGTAGCAATATAGTACATTATCAGCAATACATGCATAAAGTCTTCTTTTCAGTCTGGTCACTGAGAGGAATTTAATGCACAGATATGACGATTTCACTGAAAACTTCCATGCTAGAATGACATCATTTGACTGAAAATGAAAACTTGTTCATTGTAATTGGATAATGGGGGTTAAGGGGAGAACCATCAATATATATTATTTAGATACAACTCCAGGCATTCACTTTATCAGACAGAACATATTTCAATTCATTTTGCTGGCTCGGTCTGGGACATTCACAGAAATAATTGGCAATCCATTGCCCTGCTGCACTTAAACCCCTTGTCTGCAAACATGATGCAAAGTGAAGGTGGTTGAGGTTTCATAAAAATGAAGCATGCAGTGTGACAGACCCATCTGTGCCAGCTTTATAAAACAAAGTGCCCAATTTTATCATCATTGCCTTTTGTTCTGCACAGTGCTATTCATGTGATTGTTTTATGAATGCTTGCTGGTAGAGTCTGTAAGCCTCACTTTATCTAACTGCTTCATCTACTGTGCTCCATGTTCTCAGCAGTTCCCCCACTTCCCCCTGCCTTTTTTTATATCCAACTCTTCTCCGCAAAAATTTTGACTTAGAACCCCTTAGCAAGATTACCGAGTTCTGGGCTCAAACACTAAAGTGATTTGTTTTTGAATTACAGATCAAAAGTAAACTGCAAAGAAGCATTTAATAAGGTAGAAGAAGCAAGGGTATGGCTTATTTAATTCCCAGAACCCAGAACCTGTAATGATTGTATTATAGTGGTGTCAGTTTTCATTATTTTCATGAATGGGTATTCCCTGATTGATGCACAATATTTGCATCTGATGAACCAACGAGTTTAAACATGGTTTGTTTTAATGGTTTGTGAATTTGCATTCAAATTCATCAGAAGTAATTTTATTTGAAATCACACAGGTCTAAATGTAGTTGTTGTAAATGCATTTGGGTTGAAATGCCAGGATCAGCCCATTAATCTACAGATCTACAGTATGATGTTTGTTGTTTTGGGGAGGGGGAAAGTTGAAGGGAGTTCTTTGTGGTAAATTGTGGTGTTCTTTGTGGTAAATTGGCCAGAGCATGCAAACATAGGCTTTTCATTATCGAATGAATGGAGAATACCAAGGGAGGTTGGCCATAGCTTGAGTGTGTCTACTGATCACAGCTGTGGTAGTATTGCTGGGGGGAAAGGCAGTGGCTCAGGTAAGCAGGTCTCAAACCATTTAGGGCTGTATAGGTTAAAAGCAGCAGTTTATATTCTACCTGTAAATTACCAGTCTATGCAGATCATGGAGCAGCACTGTTACATGCTCTCTTGTTATGTGTCTGCACTTGACAAGCAAACAGCCACATTCTGTATTAACTGCCATTTCCAATGGTCTCACATCCAAAAGAAACTGCATAGGAATATTTGGTGGGAAGAGAGGAGGAAGGATATTTTACAGCCAATAGTGCTCCTCATTCCAGGATTCTGAATGCCTGCTGAGTGTTATGTAGGGACTTCTTTTGGTGCTTACAGGACCATTTTCATTTCCATGAAGGTCAATATGTTGAACAGAATAAATTACCTTAACATCTTTCATTTGGCATCATAGTAAACAGCGCAGTTACCTAATCTGAAGGCGCAAATACCCAGTTTTGTGAGTGCAAAATTAGAGGAGGCTTTTGACACGTTGGCCCCTCGCCCTACTTGCGTGACATGACATTTTCCACATTGCTATATACTCTTCTTAAATGTAGCAGTATACGTTACACAGGGATAGTTTTATTGGACAAATTCACATTACTAAATAAGTCTGTGTAATTTACTTTAACCCTTTTAAAAAGAATAAGCCTTTAATCATTACTTAGAATTCACATGGAATTGAATAGATGTATTTACAGGGTATTCATGCAGTCACTCCACATGCTTAGGGCCAGGTTCTCTAGTCTGGATAAGCTGTACTTGGCTCAAGGCAAAAGTTACTTTATGCCACCTTTGTGGTTTCCTCACTCTGGAACCAGTCAGGGCTGGCCTATCTCCTTGCTTAAGTTAAGCAGCCGCAGCCACCAGTTTGATATGCCCCAGGCTGGGTACTGTTTGAGGCCCCAGTTAAAATAAATAATGAAACCCCTGTTTAGCTATCAATGTAAGCATATACTTAAGTCCCATTGAAGTCAGTGGGACTTAAGCACATGCCTAAAGTTAAGCCCTTTCTTAAGTGCTTTGTCTGAAAAGGGATGGACTTCTGAATTGGGGCTTGAAAGTCTTTACCACCTGACTTGGTTGACTTGGACTATTTCTTAGTCAACTTGTGTCCACCTCACAGAATTTGGTAGTCACTCAGATGGTGTCAGTGGACACACTGGGTATTGCATTCTGAGCAGAGATGCCTATTAATTCAGGCATATATGAACATTGAACTACTCTCTCTTCATGAAAACAGGATTGGGTCATTGGCAGGACATTATCGGGAAAAATGCATGGATGCTTCTGATGCTCTACTTGTCCAGTGGATAACTGGAGTACTTCAGTTTCTAGGGCTGACAATCTGGCTCCTTTGAGAAAGGATGGTCTTATGGTTAAGACACTGGACTGGGACTCAGTAGCCCTGGTTCTCTTGTCTCTAATACTTCCTGTGTGGCTGTGGGCAAATCAGCTGGGCAAGACACCCTTTCTATATCTCAGTTTCCCGTCTGTAAAAGGAGGATTATATTGCTTTCATATCTGACAGGATATTGACTGGGATTTGCATTGACAGTATGGTGAAACAAGCTGTATAACTAGATAAATGCCACTATTATTTTAAAATGCACAGCTTTTAGTTGCAAGTGCATATGCTTAGCACCTCTGAAAAGCAGGCCAGGTTTTTTTTAGATGCTAAATCTGTATTTAGGAGTCTCGTTTTAGGTACACAGGTATTAAAATTTTAGAATAAAACTATATTCTGTTGTGAGAGCAACACCTGGGCACTGTGATGTGTTAGAGATAAAATTACTAGAGTTAAAACTGGATTTCCTTGGACTTGTCATCTTAGGTTACCAGTACAGTCTAAGTTACTTCTGTGTAAATGTCTGCTTGTGTAATTTCCTTTTTACTTTTTATAAAGAAATGTTATATGTCATTGAGATAACAGTTCCTTTAGAATCGTCCTGATTTCAATGGAAGTATCTGAGAGAATGCCTGGGGTGTTTTAAGGTTGCTTAAAGGTACACAGAAGTACGCCAAGCCCTGGTGAACCTCAACAAATTTTGAAGTACTGCAATATGCATAGAAAGTATAGTTCTATAAGCATAGAAAGTATAGTTATGAAATCTACATGTAACCCAAGGCTAATATTCATAATGGTTGCTTCAGAGCTGTGATGTCAATGTATGCTCAGAAAGGCTTTAATCTATAGATGATTGGTGTGACACACTACAGTGGCTCCTTTTGTGCATTTTGTCCATCTGTACTTGGACTTAGGAAAGGACTAATTCACAGAACCGCACACACCCTAGAAGACAACATTACTAAAATGCCTCCTAATTATTTTATGATCTGTAGTTACCATGCTAGGACAGCAGTTGCTTTTTGTGAGTAAAATAGTGTATTGCTTTAAATTTAAGAATGAAAACAATTAAAAGGTAGCTGTAGGTAAATTATAAATGAAAGTGCTACAATCATGTTTGGTTTTTTTAAACAAAGCTGATTTTCAGTTTGAAGGAGGCAAAAAAAGACACTGAAACTAGAAGACTTTAACATGAATGTTAGTGAGAGCTGTTGATTTGTCAGCGCTTCAGAAAATCAGGTCACTTATTTTTTTAAATCTTGTCTATTTTTTTTAGCACTAGTTTTAGAAATGTTTAGGCAACTGTATACATTTTCCTCTAAGGCCTTATCTGTTACACTGGAAAATTCTGTACCATATTCCAGCAACAGTTCCACATGTTTTCATGACATGGCAGTAAAAACACCTGAGGCCTTCATACATTACCACTAGCAATGTAGCTTGCACTGGTATAGCTGCACCAGTGTTGGGGTGTGATTACACCATGCAACACTCTAAGGGTAGGTTTAGACTAGGAAAATAGGTGGTGTTTTACAATATGCTAGCTAAAATGCTTTAATTAACATGTTTTTAAGCACTAGTTAATGCCTAGTATAGACAGGGTTTGACATCTTTACACAGCACTATCCAGGGCCGCCCAGAGGATTCAGGGGGCCTGGGGTCTTTGGCGGTGGGGATCCCCGCTTTGTCGGTAATTCGGCGGTGGAGGGTCCTTCCGCCGCCGAAGACCCAGAGCGGAAGAAGCTCCGGAGGCCTGGGCCCCACGAGAGTTTTCTGGGGCCCCCGGAGCGAGTGAAGGACCCCGTTCCAGGGGCCCTGAAAAACTCTCGTGGGGGCCCCTGCGGGGCCCGGAGCCTGGGGCAAATTGCCTCACTTGCCCCCTCCCCCCAGGCCGGCCCTGGCACTATCTACACTGGGAGCTAAGTGGTGTTTAAAAATGGATAATTAAAACATGTTTGCTAATAAATGTTAAAATGCTACCTATCTTCCTAGTTTAGATAGGCCCTAGAAAGGGAAATTGTAACAAAGGGTCAGTGAAGTGACATGACATCGGTGGCAAGGGTTGCTCACCAATGAATGTTTGAATGAGGGTCTTGTCCAGGTGACTGGCAGCCATTCCAAATTCTTTGTCATGTGAGGAAGCAAGGCAGTTAGGCACCATGTTCAAAGGGAATGCTTTAGTTCAGAAGTACACTGATGACAAGAGTTAATTGGGTAGTTACTGAACAATAACTTGCCTTGTTTCACAGGAATTTTATAGAACTACTCTAGAAGCAGTGATAACTCAGATTAAATCATCTCCTAGCTGCTGTGCAGTAAATTCATACCACCACAGGAATAGTCCCATACTGGCAGCTGGAAGGTCTAGATAACCTAATGGGCCTTCTCTAGCTCTGATTTCCATTATTCATTCTGTTCACATTTTCCTTCAGCTATTCAACTTGAATTCTTTAGTCCCTCTGTCAAATCCGATTGTGCTCACTCTCTATAGGGAGAGGAAATAATCCCCATCTCTCCTTAGGGTTTACACCCTTCAAAAACTGTAGACTCTTATCATGTCTGCATGACCCTCAGTCATCGCTTTGCTACAATAAATATATTTAGATCTTTTAACCTTTCCATGTAAGTCAGCTCGCTAATTATTTTTCTGCTCATTTCTGAAAACTTGTCTCCAGTTTGTCCATATCTTTTTAGTAAAGAGAGGTGCTGAGAAATGAGTAGTATATTTCAGTTATATTCAGTTGTAGTTGTACTAGACCTGTATAGAGTGAACTTATTAATGATCTGCTATGTAACATGATGTCTTTGGGTATTTAATCCAAAACTGCATTGCCTTTTTGCTGTCGTATCATTGTACAAACTAAAGTCTAATTTGCTGTCCACTATCACACTTAGGTCTCTTTCAGCATTAGAGTTTTCAAGGTTTTTTTGTTCTTTTGTTTTTGTCCCCTTCCAACTGAATATCTCTGTTTCAGATTTTTTTCCCCCATGTATTAGTTTGCATTGTTGCAAACTGAATATCACGTTGTTATTTTATACTCCTGTTTCTAATTTATTTAGGTTCCTTCTGTGTCCTTATTGGTGTTGGTGACTCCTCCTAGTTTAGTATAATCTGTGAACTCTTCTAGCTCATCAATGATGAGTGCTTTGATCTACAATGTAACATAAAAATTCTTCATAGACAAAAAACCGCAACTTTGGAGCTGAGTGGAAGCAGCTAGGAATAACCAGGATCTTGACCAATTTCACTGTGCATAACTTTGCAGATGCTATAGTGAAGGGAAAGGACCCTTTATTTACCTCCCACACAGTTGCAGCATATGATGTTAAAAAATCCATGTATTCATCTGTCAGATTCAGCCTAAGATTTCCCACTTTGGCACTTTAGCAGTGTACACTCTTTTGCTTAACTTGCTGCAGTTCAAGTGCCTTGTGAGGTTGAAACTGGCGAATAGGGCATCTAGGGGCCACTGTAGCAATAGCACAGAAAAAAATATTATAAAGTCCTACCAAATCGTCAGTAGACCGGTCAATCAGCTTAACAACATTTTCCCTGAAGGCTGCCAAGCAACTCACTGTTTTTCATCCATCTCCAACAGCTGCCCCTTTAAGATCTCACTTCATCTCATGCGGAGCCATATACCTATTCAGGGGACAACTGCACTAGCAGTGGATCCGGCATATTGGTTACATATGCAAAGTCAAAGGGTTCATCCTTTTTTCAAATCGTAGGGTAGTATCAACTTTGGCTGTCAGACTGGATGATCGTACTGGTGCTTTCTGGCTTTAAAATCTATGAATCATAAATGTATTGGCCACAGGTCTTGCACTGAGCACCCTCAAGACAAAGAACTGGATCCTTGTTCATAGGCACACTTTGTTTCTGGGAATTATTACAAGGTAAAATCAAAGGAATCAAGATTCAACATCTCACCCTTTGTTTTCACCTATTATAGTAATTAGTGTGTGATGTCATTCTTTTTCTTGCCTTGTCTTCCCTCACCCACTACTACAGAAACAGAGTCCTGATAAAATCAATTCTCCCCAGCATGTGGAAGCATCAAAGGGACACATCTACTGCATCTGGTATGCAAGTGAAGAACCCCCAGCCCAGGCTGTAATGTTTATCCTAACTAGCAACCTCCCACCAAACCTCAAATACCTTTTCCCAACACTTACCCACAACATAGCTCCTCCTTCCCCACAGATCACCTCTAACTGTTCTCGCCAGTGCAATGTTGGTGAAGTCTGTAAAGCAGAATGACCGTCACTATACACTCCTCTCTTCAAATAATTTGAATATTTGAAACAAGACAGTTTGCCTAACTAAATAATGCTTTAAATTGCTATTTATTTCTAGTACAATCCATCCTTTAAACGCCTGACACTGTGCATTCTGAGGAGTCCTGTCCTTGAAGTTACTACAGAGCACAATGATCAAAACTTATTGCTGATGTTTTGTTAGCATTTACTGGTAACATCTTGGCAGAGGGTGACCTCTAGTACTGTCTCTAAACATTTTCAATTTACAGACTCAAGTATTTTTGCTGTCTTTGGCTCTCATTCTTTTGAAGAGGTCAGCCCTTTATGAATTTGCCACAAGAAAGAAGTTCAAAATGCCCTATAGATATAACCAGCTTAATAGGAATATAGCTGTGATGAACACATAACATACGATTCGTTTTAATATTTATAGAAGAAATTCACATTGTTTTAAGTGTACACAAGCAGCTGCTGTCATTTGGCTATGAGCAGATGTTAGACCTCCGAAAGCTTCTCTGATAATTAAAATACTAACAGCTAGTGTTTTACCCCAGCTGCAGGTTCTGTTTACTGTAAATTTGATTTTAATGGTGCCTCTGTGCAGTTATTGAATAGCGGTTTGTTTTCTATCATACATGCAAAAGTGTCTACAATGAAGACAAATGGATTATTTCCTGTAATTTCCTCTGGAAAGATATGACAATACTCTGTAACATAGTTGCATTTATAAATGAAACACAAATATGACTACCAAGTAATAAGTGATAGTTTCTGTTGCCTTACCTAGAAGAAAATAATTAGGGAAACGTATTGTTCTATTTAGCACCAAACAGTCTCACCTAAAGCTGCTGTGCTTTTCAAGTGTGTCAAGAAGCACCCTCAAGCAATGAACAGGTGTTCCTTTTTTACTGAATGAGTGTGCAAATCAAAAGAAATAAAATCAATAATACTTATTTTTCAGAGGTCTGCTAGAGTAATATACTGTCCTTTGTATCATTTAATTTTAAAAGTATACCAATTCTTTTGAGATGTTTAATGTTAGGTATCCTGTGTGTCAGTTCATTTTCGAGTTACATACATGTGCATCAAATACTAGAAGAGGCTACTCAGTCTTGAGAATTCTTAATCCCCTGGGCCAACATGACACATTGCGCAAGCTACGTGGTTAGTCCCTTTGGCGGTTGAGACTAACCAACGCAGTAAGCACTCACGTTGGCTATGTCTACACTGTGCACCTTACAACAGTGCGGCTGTGCCACTACAGCCAAATTGTAAGGCACACAGTGTAGCTGCTCTTTGTCGCCGGGAGAGAGCTCTCCCGGTGACAAAATAAAACCACCCCCAACAAGGGGCAGTAGCTTCGTCGCCGGGAGCACGGCTCCCACCAACATATAGTTGTCCACACCAGTGCTT
This sequence comes from Mauremys mutica, assembly GCF_020497125.1. Lineage (NCBI taxonomy): Eukaryota > Metazoa > Chordata > Testudines > Geoemydidae > Mauremys > Mauremys mutica. Next base: position 102,910,766 of record NC_059073.1, read on the forward strand.
TTCGTCACTAAAACTTTTGTCGTTCGGGGTGGTGCGGGGGGGGGGGGGTTATCACACCCCTGCGCAACAAAAGTTTTAACAACGAAAGTGCAGTGTAGACATAGCCTTTGATAAATAAAAGATTGCAAGACCAGGGTCAAAGTGTGTATATACTTGAAAACCATAAAACCCTGTTGAGATACTAATGATCAGTGGTGATCCATAACTTTGTGTTATGAAATAAATAAGATCTGGAATCAGCTCTATAAAAAAATCTGGATGGATTTTCCAGTCACTTGATACCTAACCACGGGATAGAAATTATAGTGCTTTTATACTTTTGATGCTGCCTGACAGGCTGTCTGTGTCCAAGAAATATAGTCCTCCAATTTGGTCAAGCATATCTGGTATGTCCTGAAGTTTGGATTATGGTTTAAAAGTGCTGTTGAGACAAATGCACTTTCCAGCTGCAGTGAAGGGGTTGAAGTAGAAAAACTAGATAACCTCTATGTCCCTTGTTCCCATACTGTGGCTAGTGCAGCACTGGGAGGCAGTCTGCAAAGAACTGGCTGTGCTGGCCCTCTTCTTTGTTTCCAGCTGCTAAATTGCATTGGAAGAGCTAGCAAACTATACTGAGTACTCCCCTAATATTACTTTCCCATATAGGCAATTGCTGAAGTTGCCACAAGAATGTTATATGATCACAAATCCAAGTGGAGAAGATAACTTGCAAAATCACAAATGGGAGGTGGAGAGAGTTGGTTTGTTTAATCTGGGAATAGTAGGGAAGGTGGTCCATAAGACATCTCTATTATTTTGTGGCCTACGTTATGTGAGATTCTGGTTTTGGAACAGTATATTCCTGTCATGATCAGTGGAGTTTTTTTGTGCATAATTGCCATTGTTTAGATCAGAGTGTGCAGGTTTAAAGATGATGTGTAAAGGATTTTTAATTAAAAAATTGGATGTGTGTCCATATTGTTTTGTAATGTATAAAGATCTGAAAGGTTGGTTTTGTTCTGTTTTTCCAAAAGTGTTTTTGGTCTCTCCTAAGTTTGGTGAAGAACATCAAAGGGGGCCTCAAGAGATGTGTAAGATTAGCTCTCAGCCTTTAAGTGTAGGGACAGAGATTTTAGAACTTTAACAAAGAAAGCCTTTTCCCAAGGGTAAAGTAGGCACTGGAGGTAAACAAAGCCAAACACAAAACAAAGTGTTTAAACAATCTGACTAAAAATCCCTTCCCTTCTGAATTGCTCAGCTCTTAGTCTTTGGCTCGCATTGCACTAGTTTCTTAATTGCCATAGATCCTTCCGAGATAGATAAGACATAAAAATACAAGCAGGAAACTCCATCCCCATTTAATTTATGAACTTAAAAAAACAATTCAGGCAGAGTCCTTATACACTTTAAAGTAGCAGGGAGGGCATGCTCTACTTTCTAAGCCACTTTTAAGGTTAAAACATCATCCTGTACTCAAGCAATTCTTGTGAGACCTTGAAATATCTAAGCACAATAGAGTGGGTTGAGGGGAAAACTAGAAGCCTTGGAGGATATTTTGAGTCTCAACCTTAAGCACAAGTTTTGCTTTTTAGGTTTAAATTGATTTCTTAATATTATTTGAAATTTGTTTTTGTTATTTAATTATCTTTTATGGTTAAAAAAAAGTGGAAAAAATCTCATGACATTTGTAGTGTATGAGTTTTAAATTCTTTGATTATATTTTTATGTTTCTTATGGAGTTGGTATGGCCCACTGTATAGGGACTTATTTGGACTACGTTACAGGTATATACTGTCTTCCTGAACATAATAGCTTCTGCAAAGCCATTTTGGTTTATTATGTTCACACATATTTACACAGATTACAAATACTTTGGTTTAACCCACATTGTAAATTTTAATTTAGGCATACGGAATCTTCATGCCAGTACACTGTAATGGCTCCTGTACGGAAGGTTATGTAACACGTTCTTACCAATTTACATCATTTCATATCCGTGAAGCAATTAATATGAATACTAATATTTAAAGTGACAAAAATAGTGTCTGCTGATGTGCATTAATGGAGTTTCAAATGATAACCATTAGGAATATGTTTAATTAGTTTCTTTATATCCTAAATATCCTAAATATAGGATATAAAGGCCAAAATGTTGACCAGTTGCCTAAAGCTACCTAAGTTTACCTAAGTCCATGTTTAGATGGCTCAATAAAAATGTCCAGATTTTCAGAGATGCTGAACACCTGCACTTCCCTTCAATGGGAGCTTCTCAGCAGCACTTTCAGGCCTCTTTTATTAAGTTGCCTAACTTTTGGCACTCAGGTGTAAAAACATTGGCTCGTATGTCTCTCTTGAACCATAGGCCTACAAAAGAATAAAGAGAACTGGGTTTGTATTTAAAGAGCAGAGATAGGCATCTGTGAAAAATCAAGCCAAACCTATTTTTGTTTTTTATCTTCAGAAATGGGGCACCACACACCAATTCGTACACTACGTTTAAATGAATGAAAATAGTGGTTTACAGAGAAAATGTTTTTATTGTTGTGAGCATGCATCAATACACAGTACATCAAGAACCTGATATATCTCTTATTAAAGTCAGTGGGAGACGTCCTCTGGACTTTTAGGGGAGTTTGATCAGCCCTAAATTATTCAAGCTTGCCTTTGAATAGTTGATATACCATATCATACAATATATTGTACTAACATTTAGACAATTATTGTCTAAAAAAGGAACCAATTATTATTGCAGTTATTGATATTGATTTGACTTGCAAAACTATTGGTGATGGCTCTTGTAGAGTTAACTCATTTATCTTTTAATATTTCTGAAAGGTTGTATTTCATTGAATATCATGGAATTTTACTGGATTTCACGTGAGAAACATGTCACATTTTTTTATGTTAAAAGTAGTTCTGACTTCTTAGCATTCTTGAATAATATGGTTTCATTTAAATATTTGTATTTGTGGATAAAGCGTTCCTTGAAATTGAAGTACACAAAATGAGCCATTGTTGAATATAATGCTCCATATCAGCCCTCACAAAAGTTTAAAAGTATCAGGAAAAATAACTCTATAAGTTACAATACAAACACAGGTAATTTCCATTGTCATAACAAGCCAGCCCATTATTTCATTTACAATTTAATACCTCGTTTTTAGTGAGTGCATTGTGAAGGGTAGGTTAGGCTTAATGTCACTGTGTAAAACCACTTAATACAACTTTTGGAAAAGGCTTAGAAATCTAAAGGAACGCCCATTAAGAGCAAAGTTGTGGTTTACATACAATATTAGCACAGACTTTCCTAACACATTACGCATTTCTTTCTGAGACAAGTCTCTTTAATGCCATCTTTATCTGCTACACGATGCATGAAATCTACTTTCTGCTTTAGAACTGCAAATGACCCTTGACCCCTTTAGTAGAGACACAATGTGACCTTTCTATTGTCATCAGTTTTCATTCTCTTGAAAATTCTATGAATTTTTATTACAAGTTTTTTTAAACCAAGCTGAGGCTTCAACAAATTACTTGACACAGATGAGATGAAGTTGTTGAAGTAGTGTTAGATAAGTTTTACAGCCAGCATGTGTGCTGCTGAACAGTACAAAGCCAGTGTCCTACAATGTCATACACCAGTAACTGCTGAGCCTACTATTGGATAAATACATCATTTTATGGAACATTGATTGTTCTATAAACCCAATGGAGTATTATGCTCTATGATCAAACCATTTAGATTGTGTGTAGAGCACAGAAAATGCCATATTCAGGATGGTACTAAAAGTGCCATTTGTGTATTTTATGGATGTCATTACGGGGGAAACTTCTCTCTGTAGGCCCTGTTTACTGCAAAATTTTTTAGTCTGTAATGACATTTTTCATTCACAACGTATGCCTTCAAGAGAGGGGCCCTTGTTTTATTTGTTTCATTCGAGTTTACTGCACAAATCCTGTACATTTTAATTAAATGTAAGCTTAACAAAAAAATAAGATATTTATTCTGTGGGGAAAAATGATGACAGTAACAAAAGAGTAACACACACACAAAAGAAAGAAGTCAGGTATTGAGTAAAAGAGAAAAAAAAGCACTAAACCCTATTTGTAGTTTCCCAAACACATATTAAACATGAAAGCCTATCTTTTAGCCATATTTGGGGGAGTGTGTGCTCTCTGAGAATTAAAATAGCCTGGAAATATGGATTTAATGTCTAAAATCTTGACATTTTCAAATAAAAAAATAACAATCACTGAGGATGCCAGTTGATAAATAATGTCTCTGTTAAAATGACAGGCTTCTTGGAAAGAAACCATTTCTCTGAGTATTGCACCCCTACATATGAAACACCTCTTTGCAATTTTTTATGGCTATGAGCTCTTGCATCATTGTGTTTTGTCCTTTGAATGTTTATTTGCGTATCTTTTCAATTTGTAATGATATACTATCAGCAGCAAGTGTAGTTTTCCTAATATTAATGTACGTTTGTATTTTAGCCTGTGTTTGGCATGACAATCAACACTTTCCCTCCCCCCATTCCTTTTTTACTTTTAGTAACAAGTGACTTGCTGCTTGATACAGTCAAGTAATGCGACATTTTCATTACACAACGTAAAAATATTATGTTGAATAGCAGTGCCCATTATACAGCTGTATTGTCCCAAAGTCATAATAGCAACTAATCCTTAAAACATACTGTTTCCTAAATATCTCCCCTCTTTGGCTCTTCACTTTCAAAACAAAGAAAACCTATAAAATATACAATTCGTATGTACCATGAAGATCACTAAAATTGAAGTTGATGTTCCCAGTAAATTCTTGGTCATAGTCCAGTTAAAATTTAAAGTTGCAGTGGAGAGTCACATTAGTTTAAATGACACTTGAACTTCTACATAGCTCAACATTAATTCATTATAGTTGAAATAGAAGGATCTTCAGTGGGTGAATCTTTTACAATCTGATTGAGGCTGTTACATTTTATAGGAGCCATTTTTCAAAGCAGTACTGACAGCACTCGAAGTTATTAAATTGCTGAATCAAAAGATGGACCTGCAATCGCATTTATGAACTGTGATGGAATAGCTGGGGTTGCACCGAGCTGAGGTTAAGATGTTGGTGTAGTTAAGCTTCATCACACCCCTTTGTGACAGCAGTATTTACCCATGTAGTTTACTTTAATGGTCAGGAAGTGGCTTAACTCACCTCTGGATTCAAATAGATTAAGTAAGCAGTCAGAATGGCGTAATTATCAGTGCTGCAAGGAATTCACTGGATAACTCTACACCCAAGAGACTTCCCATTGAATTGCAGAGTAAAGACTGAAGTTGCATAGGTTCACAGATACAGCATTTATTTTAGAGGCTAAGAACAAGATGCATTTCTTTTTCTTTCCGACCCTGCAAACTGGACCTTTCCCTAAGTGTGATGACAGTATGATCTCTACTGTACCTAAATTACCTTTTTCTGAGGGTAATGATGGTGTGGTTTCTGCTATATCCAATGAATACTTATGATTTGTAGATTTAGTTTGATTTCTTGCCATATCACTGCAAGACCCATCTTGTGTCATGTCAACAAAGAAGACTCCTGAGAGAATTAATTAATCCTATGTGATTATGAAACATGGACATGTTAAGATTATTTTGATAATTATCCTTTGATACTGATTTCTGCCTCCTATTTTTTCTCTTGTTTGGGGGTCTTGTGTATGTCAGTGCCCACAGAGAGAAAAACATAACAGGATAAATAACAATGATACCAACATAGCTTATCCCTGCCAAAATTTAATTCAATAGCATGTGCCAGATCAATCATGCAATATCATTTGGAAATACTTAACAGTTTAAGTTGTTAATTTTCCTTTCCAAAGATAACCATTAAAGCTCCCTCCTGCCTTGCAAGCTAAGATGAAGAAGCTTGTCTAATTCCAGTTTAGATTCTGAAGCTGAGCTGCAGTCGCTCAGTTTAACAAACTTCATGCATGTGTTCTGTAGTATAATTATCCAGCCAAAGCTTTGAAGCTTTAAAAATTAATAGATCATCTACAGCCCAGTCTTTTGGGCACAAGTACTATCTTGATGTGTATGAGACCCTGGCTTGATCTTAACCTTAGTATTTCATGCTGTTGAGGCGTGGTGCTGCTGCAAGGTGCTAAGCACTTTGGCCCTGATCCAGCAAAGCACTTAAGCATGTGCTTAACTTTAAGAAATTATTCTCTTTGACTTTAAGCACACGCTTCAGTGTTTTATGGGACTAGGACCAATGGGCTCAGCACTTTGGATGATTGAGCCCTCCAAGGCCAGATGAAGGAGCAACTTGCTTGGATTCTGAGGTGGGAAAGCAACTGTGCCATTCATTAGCACCTACTACTTACTGGCTCAAAGAATCAGCAACTGAAAGTGAAGGTCTACTCTGAAATGTAAAAATGATACCCTCCTGCACAACAGGCCTGCTCCTTGCGTACATTCAGTCCTGGATGCTCTCTTTTGTGACAAAAATAAGATTTTACTGCTTTTTTTGCACCTGTTAGCCCTGCACAGCCCACATAGCCAAGTGAGAGTGAGCTGGATGCTGTTCCATCTTCTGCATCCACAGAAGATCCAGTCAACTATACCTGTGCAATTGCACCAAAGGAAAGGGAGGCTGCACGGTATCAGTGAGGTTGTATTTTCAACACAGTGGGGTAACAGGGGCTTCATTTGGCCTGCAGAACCTTTGTCATTGGTAGGGCCCTACCAAGTTCACAGTCCATTTTGGTCAACTTCATGGTCATAGGGTTTTAAAAATGCTGATGCTGCTCTGTGCCTACCTGAGACTTGCAGTTTGGGGGGCAATGCCAAATTATGCCAGTGTTAAAAAGTGACGAGGCATGGTCCCTGCCCCACCCCCTGTTCCGGCTCTGTTGGCAGGGTGAACCAGAGGGGGCTCCAGCTGCTAGTCCCAGCCAGGCTGGGGAGGGATGGGACTTCCTCTTCTCCTGCAGGGGTCAGTTCTGAAGTGGGTCAGACCCATCTCCAAGAACCTCCCTCAGCTGGATGAAACTCCATGGCTGCTCCCTATATAGTGACTCCTTCCCCCCGTGGCTGAGGAGTGATGGGGGCAGAAATCAGGGCGAGGAGTGCGGAGCTTCCTGCAGCTGAGGGAGGTTCCCAGAGGTGGGTCTGACCTGGTCCAGGAATGGCCCATGCAGGAGAAGAGAAAGTCCCATCCCTCCCCAGCCCTGCCAGAACTAGCAGCTGGAGCCTGGTGCACAGTACGAACCATGGCTGGGGCGCCCCCAGCCCTTCCCCTCCCCAGGGCAGATTTCATAGGGGAGACCAGATTTCTCGGTCTGTGACACGTTTTTCACAGCCATGAATTTTTGGTAGGGCCCTAGTCATGGCTCTCAAAATCTGGGTTAGGTTTGCAGAGAAAGTAGTTGGAAAAAACATCTTTTGACTTGTAAATTGAGAAGCTTTTATATGAAAACACTCAGGAGACAATTCCCATGCTGGCATTTTTACGGCATACGCTGTTCAGAGTGAGGCTATATGTTTTCTCCAACTAACTAGACGAATGAATAATGTCAGTTAGGTGTGTTGGGGAAGGAATTGGGGTGGGGGAATGAGGAGGAAACTAACGCATCAAAACAAAGATATGGCCTTTAATTTACCAAGAACACCAGAATACTGAAAAGGATATGTTGCACGTTATCACACCCAGCTGTGCTTAATGTAATACAGGCAAATACAATTAATTACAAAAATAGCAGTACTACAGATACGTTTTTCTCATAAAGGTGTTAATGGTTTTTAATTGTATACTGTATTTGTATGCTGCTTAATACAGAATGTTTTAAACGTAACGAATTCAGATTGTTAGTACTCTGCAGAATTGTTAACAGCAGCAATTATTTGGATTCTATAAATAAATAATTGGAAAACATGCAAATTGGTTTTGTTCAATTGCATATTACACCTCTCTGCCAGGGAAATTTAAAAATTGCACTGGAAAGTTTTTTGTGTTTAAAATAGTGAACTACAAATATTTGCCATGATTCCCTATTAACAGACTTTTTTTATTTCCTAGGCATTGTATCCAAGTCCTACGAATGCCGGCTGAAGGGTCAGGGAGCAACCTTTGTAGAGACCACCAGTCCTTTCACAGCAGCAGCCCTGGGAGAAGTTTCTCCAGTTAAAGAGAAGGCCCTTCGAAGTAACAGAAGACAATCCCAATCAGCTGAGCAAGTGCAGCAAGTTATCATTATTCAAGGATACGATGGTGACTTTGCAATTGATGCCTCCGTGGAAGAAACGGCAGCAGCTACCCTTCAGACTTTGGCAATGGCGGGTCAGGTGGCAAGGGTGGTGCATATTACGGAAGATGGGCAAGTTATAGCCACAAGTCAAAATGGTTCTCATGTGAGTGGCCTGGTTCCAGGACAAATACTCACTGAGCAATTATCAGGTGGTGCGACACAAGTGGTAGTGGTAGAAGGCTCTGTGGAGGGAACTGATATGGAGGAGGCTGTCCCAATAGATGCAGTGTCTGACTCCGGTAGTGCTGTGGTGCAACAGATAATGAGACAGGAAATTTTAGATACATCAGAAACTACAGTACATCCTCCAGAGTCGTCCTCAGCATTAGATGCCCTCCTTTGTGCTGTAACAGAGCTGGGTGAAGTGGAAAACAAAACTGGACTCCTCGACAGAACCAGGCCTAGTCACAAAGAGTTGTTACAAATGACAAATCAGGAGCAATCCAATAATCCTAATGACACCGAGACACAAGAAATACAGATGTTCCATGAAGTTCAAGGGACTCAGGAAGATATAGAACCAATGGAAGTAGTGACACAGGTCATTCACCCATCTACTATAATTGCATCTCAGGAGAGAGCTCAAGCTGCCTTCAAGAAAATGGTCCAAGGAGTACTACAGTTTGCAGTATGTGACACGGCTGCAGCAGACCAGCTGATGAAAGAAGGTGTCACTCAGGTCATTGTAAATGAGGAAGGAACGGTGCATATGGTGGCTAGAGAAGGCTCTCAAATAATAATGCAAGAAGCTGGTAGCCATGCACTCAGTGTCCAAAGTGAGCACATGGATTTAGTTGAGTCTGATGGAGAAATTTCACAGATCATTGTCACAGAAGAAATAGCTCAAGCCATGGTTCGGGATTCACATGGCAACTTCTCTGAAGGTCCGACCCATTACATTGTAACAGAATTACCACAAGATATACAAGATGAGACTGGTGTGTATTCACACACTGTGATAGAGACAGCTGAGTCTCAAGAGATTTTGGAAGCTGGTACTGCTATAAATGCTGAAGCCGCATCCCCTGATGGAACAGGAGAACAGTTAACTAGTATGGTCATTTATACAGAGAGTGGCTCCCAAGCAACAGTAATTCAGGGCCAGGGAGATAGTAATGAACTACAAGAAGCGTGAAGAATTGTTTCTTGGAAAATTAATAGACGTGTAGGAACTTAATTTGTAAAACCTTCATAATATGATATTCCTCCATCCAGGTGCCAGCCTCACTGTGTGAGGTTAATGTCAGCTACTGGGAAGAGTATACAGAAAAGGTATTATCTTATTACAATGGACAGAAAGTTGACCTGAGTATGATTAACAGGCATAATATGGTAAGAAAATGACTAAAGCTCCCCTTCCCTCACCCAAATGAGTCAGATATGATTCTGGTTTGGTTTGGATTATTTTGTGAGTTCAGGGTGATTTCCTGGTTTATGCCTTGTCTGACTGTTTTTGTGGTTATGCTAAACATAATTTTTTCACTTTACTTATACATTTTGTGAGCAAAAAAATTAAAAAACCAAAATCACACCACATGTTAAAAATATGAGGTGACAGTTTGTAAGTAAAGTTGGATACTACAAGTGTTGTCCTGTCTTCTTCAAAGGCAGAAAGCCTGACATTTAGTTTTCTAAAGTCTTGCTCTAAAATGTCCCTGGTCAAAAACATCTCAGCATAATGACCCTTTCTAAATTTGTGTCTGAGAGAATCATTTTTCTTTAACTGTAGTTAACTCTTTCATTGTTTTGCATTGGACCTTGAGCAAGAGAGACCTCTAAAATCTACACTTTAGAAAAGTCTTGATACATGTATTCAGAAAACTGTTTTGGTTTAGAAAAAGCTTAATGCCTGTTACTTGCAACTTAATTTCAAATATAAAAGCCCTGCATATGAAATGTGCATTTTGGGGTAAAAAATATTGTCACTGTCAATGTTTTGCTTTTCTTACAAATAGTGCTTCATATAAATACCATTTTGCAGTTCATTTTGTGAATGACTTTTTGAAATGTTAGGGATTTTTTTAATGAAAATTCTGACATTGACATTAACAAGTAGAAAAAAGGTGACCTTGTATTTCTTGCTTAGACCAGAATGTCAATTATCTAGTTGTGGACACACTGCAACTGTTCAATGCAAGTTCATGTAGAAAAGATTTGTTTCCTGATACAACTGATTTTGTTTCTTTTAAAAAAAGAAGTTGTAAAATATAAAATGGTAAGGGGGTTTGGTTGGGATTTTGGGGGAGGATTCTTTCAAATAAAATGTTAACATTAAAAAGAAGCATCATGATTTTTAATATTAAGCAATAAACAACACTGGCATTCAGCAGCAGGAAATGAATGGTATCAGTTATGTCTGCGCATTTTCTCTTTCCCTTTCTTTGGCTAGATAGATAGATAAAGATAAAAGAATCTAATTTCTGAAGTGTGCCTCATGCATGCTTAATATAATTGTCCAAGTGTTTAGGGTATAAACCAAGCAGACTCTAGAGATAACTGCATTTCCTATCATGATTAATATCTTAAAATCATCAAGTGTAAGAAAGTTGGGGAGAGGTAAAACAATAGTTTCTTCTTGGAGCAACTGTTTAAAAAATGTTTTTTCTGAGGGAGTTGAATAGAAAAGGTGCCTCACTCTGAAGCTAAAAGATCCTGCTGGCTTTTCATTTCCCCCTCCCCCTCAGGCGTTAAGGTTGTATCTGTGTCAGACCCCCCAAAAAAGTAAATTTCAAGTTAGACACTAAGATTCATAATTAGCTGAGTTTGACTTGCTCATCTTTCTTAGAGGTGACAAGCTGTTCACTTACTCTTAAATACTGTCTTCAGCAAACAGTGACAGGATCAACTCCCGTTTGTTATCAGGATAAAGGTGACCTTTACAAAATGATGGCCCTCTGCAAGACTCTCACAGATGTTCAAAACCTGAATGTTTTTCAGTGGAAATATTTCTTCTTGATCATTTCTCCTGTTAACTGTAGCCTTTGGTCTTGCGGCTTGGATGCTAATTCTTAGCTGTGCTTAGTCCTGTATGGCTAACCTTTCTGCTGCAGTACAGGGTGTTGACACTGACATGCTGCAGTTTACCATTTGTGATTTATTTAGGATAAATATGTCTCAGGTGGCATTTAATCCTTCATAAAACCAGTGTAGCCTGCAGTGTCAAACCAGCAATCACATTGTTTGCACAATGAAAAGAGCAGACCTTTGCATAAAAAAAAAAAAAACCCTATGCAGGAGGTGTTTCTGGGCTTGAGAGTACTGGAAAGGATTCACTAGCCTACAGTGTGCTGTCATTACCTGGAAATCCAGGTTAACAATACTTCTCTCTTAGCTTACAAGCCGTTCAGGACAACTGTTTTTTTTAAATGTGCACTTTCAAATTAATGTATTAGTGCCTTACAACTGTGGCATTGGAAATTAAGGGTGAAATTCATCCCAGTACATATAGTCCACACAGGACCCTACGCACCAACTCTGTCCCAATGTACAGGAGGGAAACAAGGTTTCTTGAGCTCACACAGGGTGTATGATCTGTGAGGATTTGGAAGTGGGATGGAGACAGTGGTACATCACCGGTGGTGCTGGAACAGTTGTTATAGTGGGGGTGCTGCTGGTGGAAACCATGTATTTGGGTTGTTATTACCACTTCACCTCCAACACCTACGTGTCACTCCATGCATCCTCCAGCCATTCCGCTCCCCCTCATCCCCAGAAGCATAGATGCAGTCGTAAAGACACTATTCTAGCCCTGAGAAGTGACCACAGAGCAATTGTGCTGCCACTGTATGGTCTTCAGGGAAGAATAATGCTTCTATCCATCCTCTTGCACCATCCTGGCTCGTGAGATTTGGCATGACATGTAGGGCTGAAGTGGTGTAAGGGCCCTCTAACCCTGGGGTAACTTTCACCTTTAGCAGAAGGTCTTGTGGGGTGGATCCTGCTTGTGAACAGTACCAAGTAACATTTAGTTCTTAAGAGTGTATTTTTGTTGTTTGGCTTGAAGCACTTCAGATGGTTTTGTCTTGTGGTAAATCTTGGAGCTTTATGAAATCATTATGAGATCAGTTGTTAAAAATGCCATATTCATATATCACATCTGACATATTTCGTTCTCTTCTGACGTTATGGCTGCCAACATTCTCCACTGGCTTGAATTTCTTTTTAATACTCATCTCAAATAATTGGTAGTGAAGTTGGATCATGTGAACTGTGAAGGTAATAAAAGCATTTAGAAAAGCATCAAGTTCCTGCACAAATAAACCAGAGAAAGGAGAGATGGCAAGGACTTTCCCCCAGCATCTTAGAGTTAAATATATACATACCTTCCAGGGCCGTGTCTCCTGAAGAATTCAAGCTCCATCTTTCGGGAGAAATGAGAGCTAAGAGATAGCTGGAAATTCTATTTAGAAAAATATTTCCCTTAACCAAAAAAACAAAAAAAGCTACATCCCATTCTGCCTGACTACCAGCTGCACCTCACCATGGAAGGTAGACAAGCCAGAGCCAAGAGTTGATGTGCAGTACACACATGTGAATTGTGCATAATGCTGAAAGCACTGCTGTCATTTAGAAATGCTGCCGTAATACCACAAATGTTCACTGCGAGGTCCTAGAAGAAATATATTTGTGATCTTTATGGACAGTGGGTTCAGATTGTATAATTACTGTAGGAAATGCTACACAATGAATTTTTTTTGCCTGAGGCTGGGCCAGGACTGAACCTGAGCTAGCATGGAGGATTCCCCTTCAGGAAAGCATGGGGATTCAAGCCACTGGCTGAGTAGTACAAGGCAAACTTGTGCTGTTGGGGCAAACTTGTGCCCCAGTAAACAGCTTTGGGATGTGAGAGAGAGTCCAGCATTTCCAGCTCTGTAGATTTCCTGAGCATAAATGCAGTAAATAGAATAAAGAGCAGAGAAGGATGAGGAGAAAAGCCAGTCCTGAAATTTGAAACCAAGTTAGTTCTGCTGAGAGGATTAAGTAACAGAAAAGGGTCGTTAATTTGGCAAAATAAAAAAGAGCTGTGAGTTTTCACTTATTTTACTGTGCAATATTAGCCCATAATTTAAGATCGCACACGGTTCACTTAAACAGCCTACCCCGTTCCATCTTGTTGAAGAATACAATTCGTTTTCTACTCCTCTAGGGTGATATCATTTTATATGAAGAAAAAAGTTAGCTCAGATGGCAGTTATATGTTTCGGAAGCACCTTCTAATCAGGGATTGGTGATTCATTATTAGCTTCAGCAGGCGATCCATCTGACATGTAAGGGGAAAAAATTAGCAGCTGTCACTGCATGATGAGTTAATTTCCTGATAGGCCTGACACTGAAAAGCCATTTGGAGACATGGAGATGGCTGATGAGAAAACCTGGCGCTGCTTTATAATTGGAGAGAAAGAAAGGGCATAGAGACAGAGAGAGATGGGGGGAGGGACTCAGACTAATCTACAAGTGGGGATGAATGTTTGTATATTTACTAAATAGGCTGCTTCACAATAACCTGTATTATAGTGTATATATGCTGTGGCAGTTTAGTAATAAGGACTGGGTCCTCTCATTTCCTTGCTATGTGTGTGTCATTATTTTTAGTCATTTGTAATTAGTACACCAGACGGTTTTAGTCTTACTTCCATCGGTGCATGTGGTGTACAAGCATGTGATTGGGTTATTTTACGGTGACATTGAAACCTGACATTTTCATAGAAAGGGGAGACAATGAGGCTATCCTTTTAATGGTTCCTGCTGCAATTTTCTTAATTGCAGCTCAAGATTTCAATCAATCATACACATATAAACTTATTTGGAATAAATAATGCTAAAACTTTCAAGGGCGCAATTGAAATTGAAAGGATATTAAAAGATACCTATTTGAATGTATGTAGAAGATATTCTCTCTAAGAATATATGTAGATATACATGTATTCATCCCCTAGGTAAGACTATGTTAAAGAATGGTCATATGAGGCCAGATATGTCCCTGGTGTAACTCCACATGATTTAGCTCATAGATCTGAAACGGGGACGGCTTTTTCTCTTTCACAAGAATTAAATAAATCCATCATAAAGCTCTTAGCTCGAGAATAATTAATTTATTCCATGACTGCATGTTAGATACCTTTTAACAAATTCTTTCAAAATCACATAATTTTAACAGGATTTTCACTGTCAACAAAAGATAATTTGTATCCAGGATAAACATTATAGCCAAATGGGCCAGCCATTTACCAGTCTGTACCAATTTAGCATCTATTCGAGCCATCTCATGTTTATATTTGCATACTTCTTAAATTGGCAGACTGGCATTTAGGGGCAGGTGTAGGGACATGCACATGAAAAGGAGTCCATCACATAACTGAACTGTGATAAATTGGCACTAGTGGCATTGAATTCGAGACATTGAACCAAGAAGTTATGATTATGTTCTGCAACGTCATAATGCCCTATACCATATCTGAAATATATTCCTGTCCTCTGGGAGGAACACGTTTAGTAGGGATATTCCAAATGGCCAATTGTAATGCAGCTCCCTGCCTGAGGGTTACAATTAACTGAGCTCCCAAGGATTGTGGGGGCTACGACTGGCTAGGAGAGCAAGCTGACAGAAAGCACTGGGAAGAGAAGATGGCTTTTCCACCATGCTTTGCAGTATCACCGTGTGTTGGTTCAACTTTGGGGAGCTCCAGCCATAGTACACTTAACTTGTATTCTGCTCCCAGTGCTTCCTTTCCGGAGGTGATTTAAGTAGACCTGGGAAACAGAAAAATTGATGACTGTTCTGTTGAACCCACTGCATCACATCATTCACTACCTGGAGTTTGGGGAGACTAAACTGCAGGCTCCTGCTCAAGGGCCAGAAGCATATGAGAGAGTCCTCAGGAGAGCTTCTTGGAGAACATGACACCCAGTCAGGTGAGTAACCCTTTATCTTTCCTTCCCAGCAAGTGGCCACCCAGGGGCCTGTGACCAGACAATGCAAGAGTGAAGTAGGAAGAAACTGAGGATTAGGAGGAACAATCTTTTGATTCTCAGCCAGAACTTCAAAAAGGAGCCTCCTATAACGCAAGCAATCAGGAACAGAGTTGTCAGAAAACAAGGGCAGTGGTATGCATCCAGGAACCGGGTGAGTACTCACAGGGTCATGCATGTAGTACTTGAATCCATTGGATGGTCCCATAAGGTGAGAAGAGTTCCTGCAAAGTGTTCAGGATATGGGGAATAGAGTGATCAGGAAAGTTGTACTGGGAGAATGTCAGCGTAGTTGGGGAACCACCATAGAGAACCAACCCAAACACCGAAGGATCATGACACAGTATGGACATGATCTGCTAGGGGGAATTCTTGTTTGTGGCATGACAAGAATTTCTAGTTCAAGGCAATAGAAAATCCACAATTAAATTGGATGGAGATAATTAAAGAGATGTGGCCAGAATAGATTAGTCCATTTGGGCCAGTCCAGCACCAACAAATGGCCTGTGGTTTATCAGTTCCCTAGCCAGTGTAGGACACCTTTACACTAGGCAACTTGGTGTAACAGGCTTTTCAAAGGGGTTCCTGAGTCCCGCCCATGTGGAAATTTCATTAGGAGTCAGGACTGAGTGAGAACCTGCAGGTTTGGCTTTAAGTGCAAAGAGCAGCATAAGGCTTCCAACTCTTATAAATGCAAGTGCTAAAGCTTACAAGAGAGGCAGAGGAGCTAGTTCATAGCTAGTTCTAGCTGTGTCTTTTTAGACTGCCCCATATAGTCTGGTGGGAAGACAAAGGCAACATGGTTCTAAGAATAAGGATTTCTCTATTGATTAGTCTCCGGGGCTGGCATTGTCACTCTTGGATTATCCTAACGAGAATGCCAGAAATATTTTATAGGAAGAATTCTGTAGTGGCTTCCATACCCCTACCAAGACCCAAAGTCCCATTTCACAGGCACCAGTTAGAAATCAAGCCAAGATAGGCATTGTGCAATGAATGCTAAAATTAAGCAAGGTGCATGCTGGCTGTGTGGCAGTCCTTACCTACACATTGCCAATGCCTGACCTCTGTATCTCGCCTTAGCAGAGATACCAAAAATGAAAAGCCTCTGGAGAATTTCCATTAGTTCAGCCTCTTTCTGAATTCAGAGGATTCCCATTAATAACCTGGCTGACTCAAGATTGTTCATTCAGTCCTGTGGTTGGACTGCTCAAGATGCAGAGGGAAGCACTGATGGCCGGAAGTGACATCAAATCATCATTTACACTTCTCCAGGTACATTCCATTGAGTTTGAGTGTCTGGGCTGTCCGGGTTGGTTTCATTTTCACAAAGCAGCATCTATCACACGCTCTGGGGCTCACAAGACTTTTCTCGTTCGGGCAATAATTATAAGTGTTGATTTAACAAACAAAAAGAAAACTACAAAAACCTTCCACAGAGTTATGGTGCACCCTAACTATCAGGCTGCCCTTCATCTCCAGACACAGCTTTACAGGGGTTCTCCCACTCTAGCACCCCCAGTAGGCCATCTGCCTAGGCACGTGACTCAGCTCTCCAGCTGAGATGCATCTAGTTCAAGACCCCTTCCAGGGTAACAAAATGTCCAAGTGATGTCCAAAGCCCCAAAGACTCAACCTGTCTCCTAGGCCTTGTGTTCATCTCTTCCTGGCACTCCACTGCCCCAGCTCTGATACCAAGCACCTGCCAGGTCTGTCTTCCTGCGACCTCTAGCTTGCAACAGCCTTTGACACTTGGGTCCTTCACAAGAACTTGCTGCTCGTGATGGAACACTCTCAGTTCAATCGACACCTGAGTCTTATAAATAGGCTATCACAGGGGTGAGCAAACTACGGCCCGTGGGCCACATCTGGCCCACGGGACCATCCTGCCCAGCCCCCGAGCTCCTGGCCCAGGAGGCTAGCCCCCGGCCCCACCCCCGCTGTCCCTCCTCCCCCGCAGCCTCAGCTCTCTCACTCTGCCGCTGGCGCAATGCTCTCAGCAGCGGGGCTGTGAGCTCCTGGGGCAGCGCAGCTGCAGAGCTAGACCTGACCGAGTGCTCTGTGCTGCATGGTGGTGGTGGCGGCAGCGTGGCCCAGCTTCAGCCAGGCGGCGCAGCTGTAGCATCACCAGCCACCAGTGCTCCAGGCAGCGCGGTAAGGGGGAAGGGAGCGGGGGGGTTGGATAGAGGGCAGGGGAGTTCGGGGTGGTGGTCAGGGGGCGGGGGTGTGGATGGTGTTTGGGGGGGAAACGGGGTTGAATGGGAGCAAGGATCCCAGGGGGGCAGTCAGGAAGGAGGGGGGGTTGGATGGGGCGGCAGGGGTCTGGGGGCAGTCAGAGGACAGGGACCAGGGGGCTGTGGATGGGGCAGGGGTCTGGGGGGGGCCATCAGGGAACAGAGGGGTTGAATGGGGTAGGAGTCCTGGGGGGGGGCAGATGCGGGGGCTGGACCATGACCCCCTCCCCTAACCAGCCCTCCATACAATTTACGAAACCCAATGTGGCCCTCAGGCCAAAAAGTTGCCCGCCTCTGAGCTATCACCTGATCTTTCTTTAGTCCTGCCTTCTCTGGCTGACAGGTAACTGCCTAAGTACTGCCCAGGTGACATCAGTGTGATTAACTGGGTCTTAACGCCTTGCTGGCCCATGATGGAGTTTCACCCCATCACAGACATCAAATCTGACATTGTTGGAAACGTTGCTGGAAATGTCTGAGGTGAAACCTGGGACAAAGAAGGCTCTTAAAACTTTCATAATTTGAGCATAAGGATAGGAGTTAAGGGAAACAAGAAGAAAGCTGTTGTAGCTCGCACAAGACAGAACACAAATAGAGGCTGAAACACTGAACATAGACTGCGGCTTGCCTGCAGCAGCATCTAATGCAAGGATGGGCAACTGGCAGCCTGGGGACTGCATCCATTCTGCCAGATCATTTTATTTGGCCCGGCACAGCTCAGGGCAGGAGATTTATCACAAGGGGTCAGGGCATCATGGGGAGAGGAACCTGCCTTCATGCAGATGCTTGCATCACATGCCACTGAGATGAGAGCCAATGGGCTGGAGCAGGGATCCAGGCCGAGCCCTATGGGACAGGAACTGTGACTGTAGGGTGAGTGTGGGGCGGGCTTGCACTCCAGCCCTCCGCCTGCGGCCTCCCACCTTCTGGGGCCAGGACCCAACCCCCTCCACACACTCATCCCAGGAGCAGCACCCCTCCAATGTCACTCCCCTGGCCTGCCAAAGGGTTGTCGTAGAGGGCCACAAAACCCACTACATTAAAGTTGCCCATCCCTGGCCTAATAGCATGAGAAAAGGTAGTTCATGGAGAAACAATGATCTACCTCAGAATACCCAGCTCTTTTGCAGGACTGGTTTGGTGGCTGTGTTTGAGTCACAGGATTCTGTATGAGGTTCATTGGTGCCCGCCAGTCCCAGCTCAGCTAGTGCACTACCAGATCTTGATTATTCACTGTTACCCTGATTTGTATATATTGGTAATAAAGCTGTGCCTATGGCTATAGCCAGTTCCCATCACACACAAGTGTGCCTGGCAAAGGTAGGAAGACATGACATTCTAATTTATAAGGTCAACACTTTGTGTCTAGCTTTTGGCCAAATCAATTTATTAATAATTGGAGATATCCTATCTCCTAGAACTGGAAGGGACCTTGAAAGGTCATCAAGTCCAGCCCCCTGCCTTCACTAGCAGGACCAAGTACTGATCTTGCCCCAGATCCCTAGGTGGCCCCCTCAAGGATTGGACTCACAGCCCTGGGTTTAGCAAGCCAATGCTCAAACCACTGAGCTATCCCTCCTTTTTCACTTGCCAAGGTAAAAAGAAGTGCATAGAGAATTTTCCTATACAGTAAAATGTAGCCTGGAGATGATCTATCTAATCTGTCCCTGTTTCCCTCTTTTTCTATCTGATCTACTTCTCTAGATATTTCTCTAAGTGATTCACATCCTACGGGGGAGAGGTGTGCAGAAGGTATTTATATTGTGCCTATCACTGTGGTATTTGGACATCCATCACTGTGCTATCTGGCCAAAGGCCAAGATTTTCAAAAATTGGTGGATAAAGTTAGGCTTCTAAAACTGTATTCAGGCAACTGTGGCAATATTTAGGTCATTTGTGTCCTGGTTTTCAAAAACATGGGGTGGTCAGTCGCTCCTGTTGATATCTGTTTGGTACTCAGCACTTTTGAAAATCAGGCTATTGATTTAGGTGGCTAAATATAGACTTGGGAGCCTAACTTTAAGCACTCATTTTTGAAAATCTTGGCCCTGGTTTACCTGTGACTGTGCAGTAGAGTCTAACTCGATCTTGCTATAATGTGCTACCTGCCTTTTTCTTTTGAAAGTTGTTGCTGTTGTCGTTTTGTTTAGAACAGCACAAATTTTGAAAGCTATTTTTTCTTTTTCCATCTTGTATTCAGACAACCTTAAATTACTTTGCGCAGATTTCTCAACTCCTTGGAATTGTAGGCAAAATTGGCTTTTAAAAAAATAAGTGTTCCTCCCAGCTGCAATTAACCCCTATTCAAAAAGGGAGGGAAAATATCTTAGAAAGCACGGAAAAACACGAGCAGAGTGCACTTAAAAGGTGGGAATACAGCCACTCAGTGAAGCTGGCTTCTAGAGAGATGGGGATGTTGTCAAAGAAGAGTATAGAGTGGGAATTTATCATCATGTGGTCTCCCTACTAATTGCCTACACTTACTTTCCATGGAATCTCTCTTACAATCTCGGTGTCCCGGTTGCACAATTCCCTTAATGCACACACAGGAGCACAGACACAAAATCAGGCTTTCTTTCCCTCCCCCTCACTTTGCACAAATAACAAAGCAATTTTGCAAATGCATTCAATTGTGCACTACTTGCTTGGAACAGCACGGGGTAAAATGGGGCTAGTATGACGACCTTGTAAACATCCTGGATACGGAAAGCTGAAGATGATTTTGCATCATGAACGGGGCCCAAGAGATCAAAATCACAATGCAGAAAAAGACTGCTCGTCCCAACCTCTCTCCTTGTGCAGGTGGGAGAGTGCCGGCAGCATGGGGTGGGGGGGGAAGGGCCTGTTCTTGTTGCAGACGGGCCCTAGGTCTTTGCAAGAGGATTCTTCATGCTGAGAGTGTGTTAGGAATTTCCCCTGAATCCTGCTGAGCCTCTCCAATCTGCCACTGCATTCTCCTGTCACTGGAGGTGTGGAACAAGCTCATGTTTTCTGTTCAGCATATGGTGGCGACTGCTGGTGTTTCAGTAGCTGTGAAATCCAGATGCCCAGCTCCAAGAGGATTTTCCCTAGCTAGGGACATCTGAGCATCAACTCCTCTGCATTGCTTCTTTCCCCCTCCACTTATTCTGTGTACAATATTGATCAGATGTGCCTGTGATCTGAAACAGGACAATTCTGCTGCTTTACTGCTCTGTTCATCTGGATATTTTAACTTGCCTGTGAGGGACACCCCTATCTTGAACATGCCCTTGGGTCGTGCTGCACAGATGCCTCCCTTGGACTCATACGCAGGCCAAGGCAGTAAAATTTAGGAACAGAGGGAGCATTTGACATTTCCAGAGCAAGTGAAAACACCTGGAGAATTGCAACAAAGGCGGGGGGTCCGTCTGAGAAATGTGGTTTGACCTGGGAGCTGTACTAGACCAGATCTGTGCATTTCACCATTTAGAAGTGGCACAATGCCCCTGCTCCCCTCACCAATTTTTTTTATTGCCTCTTTAATTTGGTGGCTGAGTTTAGTGCTCCTGGAGGTGAGGGACTGATTATGTTGGTCAGAGTCAGAGGGGTTGCTGACAGGAGCCTTCCTGCATAGTTCTACCAAAGCTTCTCATTCCTGACCTGCTACACAGCCAGTAATTCCACTCGCGGATCACTCTGCTGTAGAAACTGTGTCACGGTGGACTGTGACCCAGACTGTGCTGGATTTATGATATGGACAAATGCCCACTACTCAACAGTAGGAGCCAACTCCTGCAGTCCTTACCTAGGCAACAGGCCTGTTGGAGTCTATGAGATCAGATAACAAAACTCATTTTCACTGATAGCCCGATAGAATTTGACTCCAAGGTTCAAGGGGTGAAATACTAATGCATTGAAGGATTTACCGGACTACCCCTATGCCATAGGTGTGGCTACTTATCAAACAGTTGTTTCTAGACACTGTGGTTGTGAAGATTCATGCCCTCCATTCCAGCCCCTTTGTGCTACTTGAGCAATGCCAAAGAGTTGGTACCTACCTGCTGATGCCCAGTAGAGAACTCTAAGCTGATGTAAAGCCAGCTGGGCGAGCTCATACACCAACCCCTCCCACCACTGTTGGGGAGCAAGGTGGAGCACAGTCCTGTATGGATCATAATGAGCTGGTGCAACATAGACTTTCCCCTAAGCTGCCCTCGTTTCTGTATGGCTGGGGAAATATGAGAATTAGGGACTTGTGTAACTGGCTTCTGCCCCATCTTCTGACTAATAAGCACAGGAGAGAATCTGTTGCTATAACTAATGCAGTACCCTGTGTTTGAATTAGCAAATGCCTCCTTTAGAGCTACTGTTTTGGACATGAGCTTTCTCCAATCACCCCCTGTTGTGTTAACTCTGAAACCTAATTATGGTAACATCAGTGTCAACATTCTTAACTACTTTATTGCTGATCATCTTAGCAGAAACAGCAGCTAATGTGCTTATCCATCATTGCTGGATGCTGTGGCAGATACTGGGACAGAGTGGGCAGTAGGATGGCTGGTCTCAACTGTCCCCCACCCTCCCAAAATTAAATCATTTTCACTCCTGCACACAAGGGAAAAAAAGAAGATGTATCCTCTTCCCAGTGCTAAACACTTAAGCTGCTACCTTGGAGCCAAACCCCAAATCGCCTCCTTCATCTTCTTAGGTGCCAAATACCCGCCGAATCAGCTGTTAAAATATCCAGCTTTCGCTTGACAACTTCTCCAAGGCAGTGTATTCACTTTCAGGAGAAAATTTGTAAACAGATTGAAAATATTCCAAAATGGAGATTTGTGTTAAATTTTATATCAAAATGAATAACACAAGAGATACTGTACTGGCTGTATTATTCATTTCATATTTAATTCAATAAAAAGCTCTATTTTTGAATATACTTGAAGCTGCTGCAGAAATTTCAATGTGTTGCAAGATTTAGCACATAATTGTGAT
This sequence comes from Mauremys mutica, assembly GCF_020497125.1. Classification (NCBI taxonomy): domain Eukaryota; kingdom Metazoa; phylum Chordata; order Testudines; family Geoemydidae; genus Mauremys; species Mauremys mutica. Next base: position 102,933,198 of record NC_059073.1, read on the forward strand.
GCAGGAATCACGGGGAAGGAGAATTGCCAGAGTACATAGGACACTGACTTTACTATTAGCCTTAGTGCAAGATCTTTTGAAGCAGGAAGGAAAAAACTATTTCCCCTCATATGCAATAGTCCTCCTATATGCGGGTGTAGACTGGTTACTTATCAGTAACGGGGCTGGGTAACTGAGAGTAACTTCCTAGGGAGCAAAGTTTAAAAATGAAAATTCACACATTCCCCCAAAGCTCCTTACACAAGCTTAAAGTCCAGGAAGGGAAACAGCAAACCAAATTCATATTTCTACAGCACCTTCCTTCCAACAGAATCCCAAAGTGCTTCACTAATTCTTTAGGTCGAGCCCATGGTGGGGGAACAGAGGTTCTTAGCCTCGCTTGCAGAATGCTTCTATGGGAGTATGCAGCAGTAGTCACTGCTACTCCCTGTTAACAAGGCACAGTATTCAATCCTTCCTCTCATGCCACCTAAATTTGCTCCAACTCTTTGAGGAATCTAATGCTGCTAGTCTTTCCCATGTCCCTGGGAGTCCTGCCCTATATATATAAAGTTATGTCAAAAGAATATTATTAAGGTTGCAAAGTCAAGTACTCAAATGTTAGGATATGCCAGAATTGAGGTTGCCTGTGGAAACCTTAATTTGGTCCCCTTGTGCATATGCATCATGAGACTGTCTTTAATTAACTGATCACATACTATTTTTCCGCAGGACCCCTTCCTCATTCAGTGCACAAAGAGACAGTGCTCACTAAAGGAACAGCTATTCCATGTTTTGTTTTCTCCTCATTGTTCAGTGTGTGGCCCCATGCCTTATTTATTGCACACTATTCAAACCCTACTGTGAAGACAAAATAATTTCCTCCTGGGCTTTTCTATGATGTTCATCATTATAGTATCTGAGTGCTTCACAAATGAATGTATTTTCACAACCTACTCTGTGAGATGAAGTGGTGATATTATCCTCATTTTACATATGTGGAACTGAGGCACAGTGAGATAAAGGTCAAAGGCATACGCTATCTTTGGGTGCCCAATTTGAGACACCAAGGACCTGATTTATGTAGCATTATATAGCACTTTATATATTCAAGCACTGGTTTCAGTTGCAGCTGGGAGTGCTCAGCACGTCTGCCTATTCAATGCTATGGTCTCAGAATGGACAGCGGGAAAATGAGGCACACACAATAAGAGACCCCCATATGAAAAGTTTGGTTTAAGTGACTTGACTAGAAGCACATAGGAACACTGTGACAGAGACGAGAATATTATCTAATTCTCCAGCAAAGTATTCAACTGCTTAAGACCCTCCTTTTTCTTCCTGTAGTCCCCTGCCTCATTCTCTGTACACCTTCCAACTTCTGCATCAAATGAAGAAGGGGTCATAAGTCTTTAAAAACCAAACTGAAAAAACAGGAATTCCACCATGTGTCCTCATATTACAAAGTGGAATGAGCAGGGTTGGGACTTTTAGATCAACCTCACAGACTTCTGCCACTTGAGTTAACAGAGTAACTGGTAGCAGTAATAGGTTGTCATCCTCTGTGTGGACCAGCCCTAGGGAGGGATGGAACACGCGGCCTGTGGCTTTCACAGATATTTGCTGACAGAAGAGGAATGTTGTGAATCAGAAATCTTGGGTTCCACTCCAGAGTTTGGAGGGGAATATTCTCTGGTGGACACAGACTTTTCTGTCCATTCCCCCACGCTTGTCCTCTTCTGCCCCATCTCCTCCAGCTTGTCTCTGTCCCAGTCCTGTTGCTGCCCCCACCCCCTGACTTCTCATCCCATTCTCCCATCACCCCCCTCCCCTGCTTTCCTTCCCAGTCCCAGTGTCCTAGCCCAGCCACTTCTAGTCTCCTTTTCCAGGCTCCACACCTGAGTCCCGGTCATCCCCTACCCCTACTTCAGCTCAATCCTACTCTCCTTCCCCAGGCTCCTTTCCCAGTCTCTCTCCCACCTCCATCCCCCAAGCTCCTAATAGAATATAAGTCTCTGCCCCACAAGTTCCTTGTCCCAATCTCCCCCTTTCTTGTCCAATCTGTCTCTCCCAGTTCCCCTGCCCAATGGCTCCCAGTCCTAGTCTCTTTACTCAGCCAGTCCCACTCCCAGTTCCTCCCCTGTGACCAGCTCCCAATCCTATTCTCCCTGCCCCAAGCTCCTTGTCACAATCTACTCTCCTGCCCTACCCAGGTCCAGCTCTTGTCTCCTCTGTATTCCAGTCTGGCAGCTTCACCCTCTGCTCTGCCTGGGTGCCAGCAGGGGGCACTGACAGAACAGACAGACTCCCTGGTCTCGGTTCTGGTGCCTGGCACCACAGTGGGCCCAGCAGCCAGGAACAGCCATTACAGGAAGAGTCTGGCTTCTCGCCTTTCTCCCTAGGGATGGTGTGTGCACTGTGCTGTTGGCATGTAGAATCATAGAATATCAGGTTTGGAAGGGACCTCAGGAGGTCATCTAGTCCAACCCCCTGCTCAAAGCAGGGCCCATCCCCAGACAGATTTTTGCCCCAAAGGGTCCCCTCAAGGATTGAGCTCACAACGCTGGGTTTAGCAGGCCAATGCTCAAACCACTGAGCTATCCCTCCCTCAGGAGGAGCTGTAGGAGCTGTGAAGGGAAGGGGCTTATTCAATAAAGATGGAATCTTTGAAGAATTTATCCAGTCACTACTGAGCATGTGAGAAGTGCAATTTTTCAAAGGGTTGTAGCTTGGCTAAAGACAACCAGATTTTTATGAAGATGACAAACGGCACATTTCTCACACAAAGGCCACCCCTCTACCAAATTTGAAGTCCTTGCTCCAAAGCATGGGATGCTTCTCAAAAGAAATACAACCAGAATTGTTTTCTCATAATTTTATTTTTGGAAACAGCTGAACTGTTTTAGTTGAAAGCTTCTAAAAAATCAATCTGGGGCAGATATCTGTCATGAAAATTTCAGTCTAAACAATTGAAGTTTCACAGTTATAAGCAACTGAAAATGTCTCACTTTTGCCCGGTCTAGGCCTATGTTCCTCTTGGCACCCTCTCCATCTGCAGCCTTTCCTCACAGATTATGTTTAAGATCCTAAACTTCAAATATTTTCAGACCTGCCATAAATCCTTCTTCCTCAGCAACAGGCATTCCAGCTGCCACCACTGCCTTGGAGAGTCTCATGTCTAATCAAAGTCCAAGGTTTGCTCCAGTTTCAAAGATCTAGAAAGATCAGATCCAGAAAGCTGAGGGAGGATACATTGAAAGTGCTTCTTTTAAAACATTCCTGAGACCCATGGGGTCTGAGTCCCACTTCTGTCCCACCATCCATCAGCTCCTGTGACTGCACCTGCCTCACCTCTTGTAAGCAGATAGCCTTTAGACTAGCTAAAAAGAAGAGATCCCATTCCCTGGACAGAGAGACCAAGAAAAGGAGAAACTCATCCTCTTGACCAGGGAACAAGAAGATTCTGCATACCTGGACAAGTACTGCTGAGGCTTCTACCTTCTCTGGTACCACGATCCTGGTACTGTCTAAAAAGACCTCCAGCACGCTCCATACCAAGAAGCTTCCAACACGCTACCTTGTGCACCACTGGCATCAGTACTGGAATTGGAACCAAGGACTCCTCTAAGACCAAGGTCTCAAAATCATTGTCCTTGGTACCATCCTTCTCAGACCATGCTAAAGAGGTCATTGAATACCCTTAGGTATCATCCAGGTTCCTCTCTCGAGGACCTCCAAATCCTGGAAGTCCCACTGCTGGGGCAAACAGAGAGGGATTTCTTGGTGATACTGACATGCCCCCCTGGACCCAAGCTACTCTGGTACTATCACAAAGTCTTGGCCACCTATACCAATGCAATTGCCAGTCCCGCCCTGACCTCCAGTACTGACACAAGTCTCAGGACCCACACCTGTTGCTTCTCCTCTGGACAAGATTGAGGACATTTTCTGAACCTCGGACTTATTTGCACAGGACTCCACATCTTTCCTTTCCAGCGTCACTTCCTTGAGGTGCATCCCAAGGACAAAACTCTAGCAGATGACTGACCCGTCAGCCTTGGTAAGGGCACCCTTGTGGTGCTGCTTCTTTTCCTTTTGCCCCACCCCAGTGGGATTTTTTGAACCCTTGGTCCCCCTATGATGAACATTTCCACAGGGTGCCCTCATACAACAGGTCATAACAGGAACAACAGTTACTGGATCCTTTGGAGCCTCACCCTCAGGAAGAACTTCCAGAGGAGCAGGAGCAAGGCATAGAAAAGGAGACATCCCCTTATCACAAATCCTCCTCCTCACCAGATGACTTCAAGGCCTTTTAGGACCTCATGGGAATGATCTCAGAAACCTTGCAGATCCTACTGGAAGAGATACAAGAATCTTAGCATTCCCTGCTAGTTGTCTTACGTACTTCTTCCCAGGACAAGATTGCCTTTGCCCATCAATGACGCTTTATCATCACTGGCCCCTATCATCACTGGCAAACACCAACAATCATACCTCCTGGTTGTAAGCAAGCTGATAAAAAGTACTGTATTTCTATCAAGGATGTGTAGAGTATATTTTCTCCCATGCTACTACCCCTTTGCTCATCGGCGCTGTGAATGAAAGAAACAGACAGTAGTGATTTAGATCAACGTCTTCCAACAAGGAACTCAAATGCCTGGACCTTGTCAGCCACAAAAGCTATTCCTTGGCCACTCTACAATTCAGAATTGCTACCTATCAGGCCTTCACAAATTACTCCACATTTTCTCATTTTATTGAACATTTGCTACAAGACCAGGTGAAGCAATTTCAGGCTTTCATCAGAGAAGGCCAGAAAACCGCTAAGGCTTCCTTTGAGGCTTCACTTAATGTGGCTGACACAGCTTTGTGCTCAGTGACTACAGGTATAGTCATGCGATGACCATCATGGCTTCAATCCTCTGGCCTTCCCCAGCAAGTACCTGTGGATGACCTTCCCTTCCCTTCTAAGGGCCTAAGTTCTGCAGCGAAGCCATGGATGGATCCCTCCACTCCCTCAAAGACTCCAGGGTGACTTTGTATTCCCTGAGCATATGTACTCTTGCCACAAGAAACTACAGCAAATCAGACAGCTCAGTGGTCTCACCCAATACACTAACAAACCTTCCAGATGGAGGCCCAGATTTCTTAGGAAGGGGCCAACTTCCACATTGACATTGGAGTTGGCTACTTCTTCTAAGCATCCTTTTTGATCCAAGGGTCAAGAATCACTCATCTTTCTGGATCATACAATGCACCAACCCACCCTCCATCATCTCTAAGAAGACCATCTCTCCCTTTTCCTACTTCCTGGCAGGGCCGGCTCCAGGGTTTTTGCCACCCCAAGCAGCACAAAAGCAAAAAAAAAGCCGCAATTGCGATCTGCGGCAGCTCTACTGCCGCCGCTTCGTTCTTCGGTGGCAGGTCCTTCGCTCCGAGAGGGACTGAGGGACCCGCCGTCGAAGAGCCGGACGTGCCACCCCTCTCCGTTGGCCGCCCCAAGCACCTGCTTGCTCAGCTAGTGCCTGGAGCCGGCCCTGCTTCCTGGGAGCTCATCACCTCAGATGGATAGGTCCTAGAAGGAAGCTATTCCATCCAATTCAGCTACATCCCTCCCTTCCAACCTCCCTCTCCGTCCCTTTTCAAGGACCCTTCTCACAAGGTTCTCTTAAAACAGGAGGTACAGTCTCTCCTACTCCTAAAGGCAATCAAACCCATTCCACTGGACTTTGTGTGAAAAGGATGCTACTCCAGGTACTTCCTGATTCCCAAGAAGAGTGGAGAGTGAAACTCAGTTCTGGACCCCAGGCCTTTGAACAATTTAGTCTTCTTTCAGCAGTTCAGAATAGTAACCTGGCAGCTATCATTCCATCTTTGCCTCCAGGGAACTTGTTTGTCACCCTCCACCTCCAGGATGCATACTTTCATATAGCTATGCATCCTTGTCACAGATGCTTCGTTGTGGGCAAACACCACTACTAATACTGTGTCCTATCCTTTGGCCTTTCGACTGCCCCAAGGGTCTATACAAAGATCCTTTTGGCTGTCTCAGCCCATCTTTGTCAGATGGGAATAATCATCTTCTACCTGGATGACTAGGTCCTCAAGGATTGCTCTTTCCTCAACATGCAGTCAGCAACCAACGAGATCCTATACTTCTTCCACTTCTTTGGCCTTCATCTCAATGAGCAAAAGTCTGCACTCAAATCTGTGCAGCGAATAGACTTAATCAGAGGCACTTAAGACTCCACCAGTGCCAGAGCATACTTTACCCCAGACAGGTTTGCTATAATCTCCAGCCTCATTTCCATGCTATAACAGAGCCCACAAACCATAGCGAGGGCTTGTCTTCAACTCCTGGACCAAATGGTAGCCTGTATGTTCATAACGCCCCAGGCAAGTTTCCAATTCCGATGCCTCCAAGCCTGGCTTAGGTCTGCCTACTTACCCAACAAGCACAACCTGTCCAAGTGGGTGTCAATATTTCAGAGGGTCCTTGACTCCCTCAACTGGGGGAAAGATACTCTAAAGGTCTGTGTGGCATTTCCATTCTCATGTTCTAGCACCACAAAGATCATCACCACCAATGCCTCCCTGCTAGGCTGGGATGCTCATTTCCAGGACTTTACAGCCCTAAGAGAACCTGCTTCAATACAGAAATAAAACCCCTTCTAACCTCACTCCTACTTGTCACCTAATACCCTGCACTGGGACCCATATGTGATATCATCAAACAATTACCACCATACTCAACGGGAACTACATCACAAAAAAATCTTTTATGAACCCCCTCTTCTGGCCTTCAAACAATCCCCAACCTCTCCAAGCTGGCAAGCTTATCTTCAGAAGCAAGCTTCCCACAGACCAGAACACACCAACTCAAAGCAGCACCAGACCCTGGCACCAGAAGAGATGCAAAACCTGTAGACAGCTCCATTGCAATAATGGTCAATGCCCCTCCCCCAAAACACCTTTCAAGATTCATGAGTCCTACACATGCCTATCATAACGTGGTATGTATTTCATCCCATGCACTAAATGCCCCAATAATAACTATGTGGGTGAAACCAGACAATCACTATGCTCTTGGATGAACTCACACAGAAAAATGATAAAAGACAAAAACACCATGTCACCTGTGGTGAACACTTTTCACAAACGGATCACTCTATATCTGACCTCTCTGTCCTCATCTTCAAAGGAAACCTGCGCAACACTTTCAAAAGACAAGCCTGGGAGCTTAAATTCATAACTTTGCTAGACACTAAGAATCATGGACTGAATAGAGACACTGGATTTATACCTTATTACATCAATCTATAACCCACTTAATCAGTCCCCCAGCCTTTTTTTCCTTTCCCCCTATGACTGGAGAGGTGTTAACGAACCACTTCACCTTGAATGGCCTTTTGAAATATGTGTTAACTACCTATGCTAAACAATCTGTTCCATCTTGTATTTAGCTGTGACACTCTGAATACATTCCCAGACCTGAAGAAGAGCTCTGTGTAAGCTCGAAAGTTTGTCTCTCTCACCAACTGAAGTTGTTCCAATAAAAGATATCACCTCACCCGCCTTGTCTTTCTTACACTCTATTCAGTTGCTCCAAATAAAAACTGCAGTAATTGAGATCAATCAGGCCGAATGACCACTGGCAAAGGAGTGTTTTATTAATGAATCTGAACTATGTCTTCATTTGCACATGATCTCATCACATCTCTCCCCAAATCCTGTTTATATCAACATCTCTGAATATTGCAGCTTGTGATATCAGCCAATTTGAAATTTCTGAGCCTGTAATAGTTCCTCAGACAAGGAACTCTCAATGTACTGAGCAACAACACGTTTCTGAAATAAAAGAAAAATGAAAACATGAGAGCTTTCAACAAAGTGCAAAGGAAGTCCATTGATTTCTAAATGATACCATCTTTCCTGGCTGAGGAAAAGCTATGAAGAGGCAATTTGTTCAAAATCGGTTCTGTGCGTGCGTGTGTGTGTGTGTGTGCGTAAAGACTATAAATACACTTCTGTGAATGCTTTAAAAATATCAGGTACTTTTCTACTTAGCATTGTACATTTTATGTTTGGGCACATGAGATTTATGAATATTTGGCTTGACTGGCTAAAGACGTCAATGTGACATGATGCAATATGTTATAAACATCTCACAGATCAAATCTATAGTAGAAAAAAATCTTTAGAATTGAAGTTTATTAAAAACACATACATACAGTCTATTTTTTTTAAATCACTGAGGTTCCCCTGTTGCATCAATGCCAGAACATTATGTTTGCAAATAGGAATTTAGCACTACAAAGACAATGCCCTAGATTAACTAAGATCCCATTTCACAAAACCCTATGGCAATAGTCTGCAACATCAGTCACAGGAGAAGATATAACACAGACATATTTGTGCCCTCATGCAACTGAACTGAAACAAAACAAAGAGTGAATTAGACTGAATATCTTACAGTGTGCAATGTATTGTACAACAAGGCACCTTTGGGAATGTATCACAGGGTTTGGTAAATTGAAAACAAAATAAACAGATCTATGGGAATAAATAACATCATATTAGATGCCTGCTACATGTAAACTGCATTAGCTTCCAGTTAGAGCCAGTCTTCAGCTTTCCTACTATTGTTTTAAATGGCTTTAAAGAGGAAGATGATAGCAAAACCTTATAAAGAAATATTAATAATTTAGGGTGAGGGGTAGAAAGAGACACCCACACACACACATTCAGCTCAGCATAACTCCTGGCAGACTAGACAATTGTTTATTATTTATTGCTTTGCATACACAAAATACAGTATTATAATTTCTGAACAGACACTGAGAATGGTGGCTTTTTTTTCTCCATGGAGTGGTTTCATAAAGCCTCTCACTAAGGTGAATATTTTGTTATCCTGATTTATCTCTGCCCTGATGTCCATGGCCATCTTGATTGGCATTGCTCCAGGAACTTCTGCTCCCTAAAGAGGCACTTGCCAAGCGTGAGTAAATGTTGACTGATCAACCTTGTGCCATCATGTCCAGGAGCAATGCCTTTTTGAGTCAGTGGGCCAAATTCATCTGTTGTGTAATACACTCAGATCACTTATGGCAGGGATTAATTTGGCTCAGTGTGTCTAGAAGGAGTAATATAAAATTATACAAGCCACTAGTTCCTGATGGAGCCATGCGTAGTATGGCTATTGTAGATAGTAGTGGACAGCCAGGTGAATAAGGTACTTCAATAACTCCCATCTGTAATTATAGCTGCACTACTAAGCCACATGGGGGCATGTTCTGCTCTAAGCTACGCTGGTGAAACCCCATTGATATCAGTGGGCTTACTCATGTGAGGATTACTTCTGTGATTCAGTCTTGTAAGATCATGCCATGACTGCTCAAGGAGCAATTCAGAGTTAATACTCTCTTATGAACTTAAAGGGACAGTGCGAGGTCAAATTTAGTTTTTTAGAAAAACATGTTTTAGATAATCTGAGAGAAATAGCAACAATTCCATCATTATAAAAAATGCCATTGGATACCTATTTTAAACAAACATTGTCTTACCTTGTTTATGTCTCAAATACCATCATGCTAATGCATGAAAATCTGAAAGAGATGTTGATTAGTAATTACAAGAAGAAAATTGGAAATAACCAATCTATTTTTATTATCCAAGCCAAACACCCATTTTTCCCCTCCAGATGGCAGAATTGGGCCTCAGGTGAAGTGCAAAAAGTAAACAGACAGCCTAAGTGAGAGAGAAAATGATACTTTGCCATTCTTTCCTTTTTAATAATCAAAGGTGGCATTAGTAGCATGGGTAAGGAATTTTGGGTGGAATTCTGGCTGCTTTGAGGTTGTTGTCAAAACTATTGACTTTAATGGAGCCAAGATATCACCATTTATCTTTAAACCAATATGATCCCAATTCCATAAGCACCGACCACTCCAGCAGAAGTCAAGGGGAGCTCTGGGTGTTCAGCACCTTTGAAAATCAGGCCTGTGTCATTTTTCAACTGACAATGTTCCTTTAGTTTATTTCATTCATTATGGGAGGCGGTTTTGCCTAATGGATACAGCACTGGACTGGGACTCAGGAGAGGACGTGGGTTTTATTCCTGACCTGCTGTGGGACCTTGAACAAGTCGCTTCACCGCTCTGTGCCTCAGTTTCTCCATCTGTAAAATAAAGATAATGATACTGTCATTCTTTGTAAAGTGTTTTGAGATCTACCAATGAAAAGCGCTATGTGAATTAGTTGTTATTATTATATTCTGGGTCCAATTGATTCTATTTTGGTGGCACCTGTTTTTTCAGGTTTGCAACAGGCTGTGGTATTGGATTCCCTCCTATTATTTTCTATTTTCCAAGTTTAAAAATGTGTTGACTAGAAGGTTTGTGGGACTCTAATCCACCCCTCCCATCCTCAAGTTGTGTGCTTTTGCTTATGCCCATTTGAAGTTTCTCCCTCTCAAATGTTGGAGGTTACATAACAATACGTTATCTCCCTGTACATACCATCTGAACATATCCAGATGGATATATCCTCCCTTTGAACTCTTGAAGAGAGGACATTCTGGCATTTTTAATTTGATTTCTCTATTCCAATAGACCCCATGGAGTCAGAGAAGGATGGAGTTGACGGCTCATGTAATCTACATTCATTTTCTTTTGCTGATTTATCAATATTGCATTTAAGCGTATGAATAGTGCCATTGGAGCCAAGTGTTTTGCAGCATCACGGCTTAGTGCACTATTCTTTCATAACTATATACTTGTGTAATCTCCAGAGCTAGAAGATTTAGAGGGCTGGAGCTCTCTGCTCCCTCTATAGGGGAGAAGAGGAAAAGCCAGTTTTAACCAGACTTACATACATGAAACATAAAGTTCTACATATCGTGTTTTGTTGCTTGCTTTAGTTGAAATTTGTGTATGGTCTGATTGGATGCTATGTGATGCTAGCCACCTCGATTTTGAAGACAATGTTGACAGTCATAATTTGTGCTAATGGATCTTCGCATCACTCCATAGACCAATTTGGGAAGAACATTTACTGTGCTGGTCACAGAGCCATTTGCCTAGTTGTGTTGATTGAGCTGCCTGTTGATCTGTGCCTGGCACTGTGCTTCCAGCTGCTCAATGCAATTCTTCTCAAAATCTTAGACACCCACCCTTGTGGTGCCCTGCAGTATGATCAATGGCCAGTTGTTCAAAGGTCAAGTCAGAAATGTTCATTTTGCGTAGATGTTGTTTGAGTGTCTTTGAAGTGTTTCATCTGCCCGCCACACTTATAATTGCTGGACCTTAATTTGGAATCTAACACTTGTTTTGATAGATGGGTTTCGGGCATATGAATTACACGGCCAGGCTTTCTCAGTTGGGTGCAGATCCCAATTTGATGTCCAGCAATTGTCATAGGTATTGCAAATTGAAACTGTCAAGATTTTTAATGTGCCCATTGATACCAGGTCTGTTTTTGGCACCCATAGAGCAATGTCACGAGGACTACAGCATTATAGACTGATTTTTGTCTGTAGACACTTTCCATGTTGCTTCCATTTTCGGTGATAGCGGTAATAATATGCCGTGATGGCTGTCTTAATTCATGCACCTGATGGTACAAATTAAAATGGATTGTTGCTGTGACTGTACTCATGAAAAGGTATGGGAATTATGTAAGATGAGTCTTGGAGTAAGTGGGACTTTATAGGCAGTGGACTCTGATTTGGGGACAGATGCAGGTTCATCAAGAGAGGGTGTAGAGTTCTGGTTCAGAGACTAGACTAGACTATCCCAGGGAACAGGTTTTGTCTAGGGGTCTTGTTTTGCTCTTGATTCCCCATTTGGAGATTCTGAATCTGTGTGGAGTGATTCTGTGGGATTGGACCGGTTGTGCTGAGCTTACTTCACAGTGAGGTGTCACTGGATCAGCACTAGCAGAGCTGGTGTCACAAAACTGCACAAGGCAGCTGTACATTGGAGCTGGGCCTGCTAGTGTGGACTTCATTGATGGGAAGAGGAAAAGCCTGACTACCACTGAGGCTAATTGGACCTGTGAGTGGGAGTTTAGGTGGATCGGGATTGTTGGACCTCAACAAGCTGGACAGTTGTCCTGGACCTAAACAAGTCTTGGACTTCAACAAGCTGGACAATTAATACATTAGAGCTGTTGGATTGGCAACTGTCCTGATACAATTTTCTCACTTTATTGTATGTTAATAATGGGGGGACGGATAGCTCAGTGGTTTGAGCATTGGCCTGCTAAACCCAGGGTTGTGAGCTCAGTCCTTGAGGGGGCTACTTAGGGATCTGGGGCAAAATCAGTACTTGGTTCTGCAAGTGAAGACAGGGGGCTGGACTCAATGACCTTTCAGTTCTATGAGATAGGTATATCTCCATATACCTTTTAAGTGATTGTTATGTTTCTTTTGTTTGTTTTTCCCTTTTCCACAAATCAAAGATACTTGTGGTTTCATATCTCCCAGGACTCTGAGGGTATGTCTACACTGCAATGTAAGACCAGGATTAGAACTCAGGCTCAAGCCTAATCCTCCTTCCATCTACACACAAATCATGCTAACCCAGGACTTGGACCGGGATCCCAGGATCACACAGATGTGGAGGGTCTGAGCCTCAGTCAAGCTGGGACCCAGGGTTCAAGCCCTATTGCTTTGCAGTATAGACACAGCCCCAATGGGACTCATGCTCTGGGAGTCCACCAAAAAGTTTTTACAATCCCCTGAGCTGACTTTCTTTGTCCTCTGAACAGTAAACAGTCAGGTTTTCACATGCTGCACCATGAATGAAATGCTAGAGCGGCCATATTTCAGGAGGGTGCTAGGAAGTCTGGAATATGGGTGGTTGGACTAGTGCTGCCCTCATGGTACAGTGAAGATGCTAGAGCCCCGGGTTGGGACCAGGGCCGGATTTCCAGTTAGGCACAGTAGGCACATGCCTAGTGGCGCAGGCATTCTAGGGGTGCCTAAAAGTTAAAAGTGAGTTAAAAGTTAAAAAGTCAATTCATATGCCAGTGGTTCTCAACTCATGGGCCACATGTGACCCAATTAGCACACAGCTGTGGGTGGCCCAGCTGTGTGCTAAAAAAAATTCAGTTTGCCACTCCGGTCCCGGCAGAGGGCGGGGCCGGCTGAGAGGGGATGGCACCATGCAGCCCTGCTGGAGCACTCTTGCCAGCAGAGAAGGTGAAGCAGACCTTGTGGCAGGCGAAGAGCTCAGCAGTCCAACACAGGGGGCCCTGCTGGGCAAGTGGGTCCTGAGGGAGCCCAGCCTGGGCAGGCCCCGCTCCTGCTCCAGCCTGACTGATTGCGTCGCTCTTGAGGGGCCAGAGCAATCCCTGACTGGCCCTGGCCGCACTGTCGGCTCAGCCACCTCCCAGAGGGGCCAGTGAGTGTGGCCAGGGGACAGGGCATGGGAGAGTGGGTCTCTGGGGGGATCCGTGGGGGGGCCTCTGGGCAGTGAGGAGGTGGGGGCACTGGGCAGTAGGGGGTTGTGGAGGGTGCTGGGCAGTGAGGGAGGTCTATGTGGGGCACTGAGCAGTTGTGGTGGTGAGGCTGTATGGGGGGCACTGGGCAGTGGGGAGAAGTCGGGGGGCAGGAGGCGCTGAAGATGCTGTGCCTAGGGGCATGTAAGGTGTAAATCTGGTCCTTGGTGGGACCCAGGGTTCAACGATTCCTAACCTGGTGTTGCAAATGAGTATAGACACTAAAGCCCTAAGTTAACAAATCCAGGTTTTGCTAACTCAAGTTCTGCTCATTCTGGGCTTACATTGCAGTGTAGACATATCCTCAGTGCTTGTGAGTGGGGATGAACCACCTAGAAAGGTGGCCAGGGAGGTTGTACATTAATTTGCTAGAGCCAGAAGTAAAAGTGTGGCGCTGGGAGGCATCTCAAGCTATAGTTTCTTTTATTTTACAAAAGGACCCCTAAACAGACTGACCCCAGCCCTTGTTGCTGGGATCTGCTGCTGTCAAAAGGATTATACTTGACTCAAATGCTATGTTAGATCACAGGTGGAGATGAGTTTTGTGGTCACATCGCAGTCCCTCTTTATGTAGCTCATAAACCGACTCTGCTCTTGGGGGTGATTCACAGGAACTAGCTTTTGTTTTTGCTGATGGGTGTTCCACCCCCGCTGTGCCCCAAAGCCCTGCCCCCACTCAGCCTTTTCCCCCGAGGCCCCATCCCTACTCTGCCTCTTCCCATCCCAGCTCCGCTCCCTCCCCCCGAGTGCCTCCTGCCTGCTCTTCTCTGCCCTTCCCCGGAGGCTCCCTCCGCCCACCCACCCACTGCTCGCTCCTCTCTGCGCCCTCTCCCAAGTGCCTCCCACCTGCCTCTCACTCCTTTCTGCCCCCTCCTGCCTTAAGGGCGAGCGATGGGGGGAGGGGGCTGAGAGGAGTGAGCAGTGGGGGCCTCAGGGGAAGAGGCGGAGCAGGGGTGGGAAGAGGAACAGCATGGGCGGGGCCACGGGGGAAAAGGCCAAGTAGGGGCAGGAGCTTGGGATGAAGCGCGGGTGTGGCCCTGGCCCGTGGGTGCTGAGCACCCTCCTATTTGCTGTGCTTGGCTAATACCAATGTTATTCACCTTTCACATTCATGAAAATCAAATTCACCGTTTTATAGGGAACTAACATTTAAAATAGCAGAACATACTCACCTCAGCAATGCAAACGAGGACTATATTTACCTGTTTCATCCCATGCGGAAAGGAGTCTGTTTCATTTACACAGAGAGAATGGCATGTTTTGCAGTCCGTTACATGTGTGTGCAGAATGTCATATGTGCAAGGAGCAGCTTTCATATTAATCAATATCTATGAGTCATTACAGAGAGCTCTTCTAAGTCCAATATGTAAAATATGTGATTTATATAGTTTTTATGCACAAATAAATTACATATATTTTTGTTCAATATGAGATTATTGTACTTCCAGATTGGGTTCTAGGCACCACCATGGTAATCTTTACCATCAGCATCCTCGAAACACTACAGAAGCTGCCTGGTTTGAAATGGAGGTGTCTGAAAGCATTACTGATATACAATCCTTGACTCAGTGTAATACAGCATAGCACCTCTTTCAGAGCCCTTATGTAGCACCGTATCATGTCAATCTGCAGAGTGGAGACATTAATAACTGAATATTTGACATGATACTTCAAGGCCATTATACTGTTTCATATTAATCCAGCAGAGATGGAGTATAGAGATGTTACAATGTTTATACAGCTGTAATCCAGAGGGTACATTTAAAAAGCAGCCTAGCACCCAGAGTACTTTCCCAGGAGAAGCTTTTTTATATCCCTCAGGATAACTCCCCAGAAGTGCTTTTAAATGCTCTGACCAGTGCTTAATTTGTGCCAGGTCTTGCCAGGGCTGAGCCGGCCCCGGCACCTCTAGGCTTGGCAGTTCATAGCCCCAGCATCTCTGGGCTTGCTGCATCAGTTATGAATGTAAGAAAATGTTTGAGCCTCGGCACCTAATTTCTTGAGCCTCTTTCATTACAAATTAAGCACCGGCTCTAACCAGAAAGAACAAGGGTCCCTGATTACAATGCAGTTTTGTTGAATGGAAACTCCTTCCGCATCCCAGAATGAGCCCCCCAATTTACTGCCTGTGGGGTTAGGGTGACCTAACATCCTGTTTTGGCTGGGATAGTCCCTTTTTTAAGCCCTGTCCCGGCCGTCCTCACTTTTCTGGCAAAAGTGGGCATTTGTCCCATTTGCGCTTGCCAACTGATCAAGTTGGAAAGAGCAAACGGGACAAATACCCATTTTGTCAAAGTCCAGAGGCGGACGAGCAGTGATGCCAGCCCCATGCAGGGGGGCGGGGAGGAAAGCAGGGCTCAGGCGAGGGGCAGACGGGGATTGAGCAAGCAGCGATGCCAGCTCCAGCCTCATGCTGTGGCCGGAGGCGGGGGAAAGGAGGGAGGCAGGCAGGGCTCGGGTAAGCAACTCAGGCCAGCCCTGCGGAGTGGGGGGCAGGGCTCAGGCGAGCAGCTTGGGCCAGCCCCGTGCTGGGAGGCAGTGTGGGGAACCCTCCCGCTAGCCCCACGTGGTGTCCCATTTTCCCTCCCTTTGGGAAATGTGATCACCCTATTTGGGGTACAATTTTCAAAAAGCATCTAATTAACATAGGAGAAAAGGTCCTGTTTTCAAAAGTGACTTAGAAACTTGGGATCCTGAGTCTGAATGTAAATTTCTAAATTGATACAGTTAAAGCAATCCAAAAACTGTATGTAGACAAGCCCTGAATTGAAACAGGTTAGTTAAAAAGCACTTGTATGCAGGAGGTGTGTTATATATTGAAACACTTGTCCTTAGACGTCACAAAAGCAGTGTATATGAAGAGCACAGCTAGGAGAAATTGCTCTCAGATTTGAATGCTAGTGCCAAAGAATTTACACTTCCCAATACCACTAGAAAGATAAATATTCATAAAACTTCTGTGTGTAAAGGCAGCACAGAGAATTCAAATATGTCTTCTAGGAATCTCTCTTATTTTTCTTAGGTAGAAATAAAGCCTTTCCTCTCTCTCCCCCGTTCCTTCTCTCTCCTTCTTTCTCCTTTTAAATCTCTTTTTTAACTTCTTGCTGTTACTGCTAATCATTTTTTTCCTTTGCTAATGATGCTAACCTTAGAGCTTTCTGCAAACTGACTTGTTTCATGTCAGCCTTCAGTTCAGTTCTCCCTCTCTCTGCTCTGTGTTGCCCACTTTTGTTAAGACACAAAGCAGGTTTCAGTCTATTGAATGTCAGCTATTTTTCTGATGTGAATATTACTGTTGCTTATTTCAAAGGCATTTTCAAGCCTACAGTATTTCTGCACAGATACTGCTGTTATTTTCTTATCAGAATATTCTGTTCTTCTCCACTCTCTTTCTCTCCTGTGTGCCTTCCTATATTTGTGGAGCGGCCTGTGCTCTAATAGCTCTCATGAGAGTTGGGTGAAGCAGGTCTATAGAGGCCTGTTAATTTTAAAGGACAAGCTTTCTATATTAATACCCCTGTGGCAGTCTTTCTCCCACTGCAGTGGATAACAAAATGTATCCCTACATTTTATCTAGAATGAAACCAGATAAGCACCAAATCAGTTCTCTATTAGAAGACAGAAAGCCACATGATATGCAAGTCAATTCCTGCGCTCTCTTGCTAGTCCTCTGAGCCTACATTAACACCCAGAACCAAATGTAAAAAAGAGTCCACGCACCAAAGAAATATGTAGCTGCAAAGCAGTGATTAAGCTGTCAGTGTGGAATTTGTTGGGCCTTATTGTTCATATTTAGATAGAAGAGCAATGCAACTATGTTAGACTCCAGAGTTCTGGTACTGACCAAGTGTCATTTTGATCCATGAGCTGCAGGCAGGGAGGGCTGTGTCCCCTGAATCCCAGCATGGTACCTGTAGGAATGTCAGCAAAGGTACGACGGGGATAGTTTGTCACACACCTGCTCATATGAGGAAACAGAGTGTGTAGGTGAGGAGGGGAGGTGAGAGGAGCTTACAGAAAGATTTACTTGTTTAATTGAAGTTGAGTTATAACCTCCCTTTTCTTGCTGTATCAGTTTTATGCCAGGTGCTTTATTCTGATGATGATGATTGTATTGTCTTTGGAGCACCATTGTCCTATGTCAGATATTCTGGAGCTGTTTGTAATGAGCCACAGGGATATAATTGTAAGTGTAGTAACATTTGTACTCACTGGGTGACTCAGACCTTTTCAGTAGATCCAAGTAACCAGGAGGAGTTTTTTTGCAGCTGATAAAAGAATTTGAAATGGTAACTGTTTAGCATAAATTATATCGTTTGGCTTTGCTAATCACCTCTCAGTTCAAAAGATACAGGTCTTATCCAGTACACCTTCATTTGACTGTGGCACTAATGCTGGATTCACATTCACCCAGTCGATCTGATGGGGAGGGGAAAAAAATCCCTTCAAGTGTCTAAACCATTAAATTGAAATCAGACACTCGAGGGTTACAATGGGGGACAACTCGTTTCTCTCCCTCTTCCATCTTTCCCAGCTTAAAAACGAATGTGGTTGGTTTTAATGAGAGAATCTGTTTTTATTTCAAATGTTAGCGTTCCCCTCTCCCTGGCTTTTCCCCTCTTTTTCCCCCTCCCCAATCCAGGTGAAACAATTAAATAAATCCAACAAAGAGCTTTCTGCCAGGCTGCCTGTGGAAGTTTGCTTAAGTGGCCTTAAGTAAGATAATAAGCAAGGAGTGTGAAAAGAGGAGACTTTGTCTTTTCACATTAGCAGCAGCCCTGTTCAAGTGGCAGTATCTATGAAAATGCTGTTCAGCCTTTAATGAGACTACAGTGTGTTAGTGTACCAGTCTAATTAATCCCATATTTTCACACAGCATAATTACTGAGCCGGGGCTGAATTATTTGGCTACTGGAGGTGAAGCAGCGCCTGCACTGTCCTCTGTTTCTGCTCCTCACAATTTATTATGCTATACAGCAAGACACCATTGAAACCTCCTGGTATAGGACTATCTGTCATCTCTACATTATCAGTAAAATACGCCACCTTCCATACTGTGCTACAAGGGCTTTAGCAAATTGCTATTTTTATGGGATATGATAAAGGAAATGCTACCTTATGTTCAAATTTTTAACTGTCTGGTGCATGGAATATACAGTCTCGCTTTGTGCATGCAGTTTCATTGAGGGCTAATTTGCATAGCTAAATTCAGGATTTTTCCTTCCTGCTCCGCTTCTTTCTTTCTTTCTTTCTTTCTTTCTTTCTTTCTTTCTTTCTTTCTCAATGTTATTTAAAAATATTCTACTCTAGTAAAGAGGGTCACCTTTAAACTTTAAGAAATCTCCATCTCTCCATGGCTTTAGGCTTTCCCATCCCCCACATCCTCTCTTCCCCCTACCCAGTTTGTGTTATTCATCAAAACATATTTTTCCACATTATTATTCACCTCTGATATATGATCTTGCCATTTTGGAACTAGTATAGCCCCCCTCCCCACTTCCCATAGGAGTTCAGGGAGATTTGTGGTTTAAACATTTACTCACTTGCTAGTGTTTCTGTGACTAGTTTAATGGTATCTTTTTAATGGAAGGCCAAACACTACATTAACTATATGGAACTGTTTTAAAATTATTCTTTCAGCAAAAAAAAGGTTGTACCCTGTAAATTTTAAACCCAGCTTTATCAGTAAGTAAGGCTATTTTGCTATTGTGTATGGTTTCCTTATACACATGGATAGATATATGGGTACACATATGCACAGGCAAAGTAAGATCTCAGAATAAAGAAAACCACATGCTTAATAGCACAAGGGGGAAAATTACTTCTGCACATTTTTAACCAAATAATGCCCCAAATACCTGAGTTATTTGCTACAATCTCTCTAAATCAAATGGATTGAAGGAGCAATAAAAGTGAATTTCATTACATCTTTGTTGACATATCAATTGAGTATTGGAGCTGACACTTTGAAGCTCTTCCATATGTGCAGATGGGAATCCGAACAACTTGTACTGCCCCCCAAATTAAAGATGCAGCATAGGATCTTTTTTCAGTCCTCTTGGGGCAGCAGGAAGTAGCCCAAGTTCAAGGGTTAAGCAAAGTTAAATGTTAACAAACTTCAGCTTGTCACACTTCACAAGGCTGGCCAAGCTAGCAGCTCACACGTGTCATCACTTCTGTGATATTGTGTCTTACCAGGTGGAACTCTGATAAAGAGAAAAGTGTAGAAAGAAAGAGAGAAGTAGATAGATTATGTTGGTATGTGCATGCACGTGTCAGATGGACTTTCTGAGCTCTGAGTGTTGGAATGAAGTTGTATCTGTTTTGTCAGGGTGATGTAGAATATCTTCCTGGAAGTTTCTTGAGGACTCATCATGCTTTTAATAACAATGTCATGAAGGAAATTTCAACAGAATTAAAAAAACAAAAGTTCTGTAAAAGCATTGAGGCACTATTAAAAATAACTTAGCCTTCACTGGCCTGGGTACTTACTGTACCTGCAACATCTTCCTGTACTTAGACTAAGATAGTGGTTCTTAACCTGGGGTACACGGATGCGAGATGCCCTTTCTGGGGGTGTGAGACATGCCAAATTTTTTTAGAAGGTAAATCATCAAAAACACAAATTAAGCACAGGCACGTAAGTACAACTACTTTATTTCATCAAACCTATGTATTTATTAACGTTATACATTTTTTAACTATTACTGTAATATACAAACAAAAAATATATCTAGGTTTAAAGACCAATGATTTTTGCTAAGGGGGGGTGAGAACATATTTTGTGAACCAAAGGGGTGCAGGCTGCAGTAAAGGCTAAGAACCACTGAACTAAGAGCTACCATGGTACTGCAATCACGATAGAATGGCATGTGCTGAGCGTCCAACAGCTTGCTCTCTGCAGAGATATAGATGGCAATATGTAGGTAGTTATATCTTTGGACATGTAATTATAAAATGACTTTATCAAGATAACTTCAGATGTTTAGCTACTGAAAATACATGCACTGATAACATAGACCTGATAGCCAAGATTTTAAAAAATGACTAATGATTTTTGGGTGCCCATCTAGACATATCTTCCAGGGGTGAGATTTTCAAGAAGTGGAACAATCAGGTCACTTCAAGGTGTCTCAGGTTGGGCACCCAATAATTGTGGCATCCAAAAGCACTAGTCATTTATTAAATCCTGGCCACCATTTTCTTATATATGGGGGGAGGGATAGCTAAGTGGTTTGAGCATTAGCCTGCTAAACCCAGGGTTGTGAGTTCAATCCTTGAGGGGGCCATTTGGGGCAAAAATCTGTTTTGGGATTGGTCCTGCTTTGAGCAGGGGGGTGGATTAGATGACCTCCTGAGGTCTCTTCCAACCCTGATATTCTATGAATGTAAAGTGTAATTTCTTATATCTGATATGCATTTGCACAGCAAGGTATGGATCCTTATTGGGAACTACAGTAATAATAAACATTCTTCTCACTTCCTGCATATAGCTGGAATGTTCCACTTTATCAAGGCCTTACATAACTCCACCCCTTCCTATATTTCTTCTCTCATCACCTACTTCCTGCTACTGCTTAAGCTCCTCTCAGGCTGAGCTGTAAATACTCCTCTATCCTCCTTCTCCCATTTTTGTCTTTGCATCTTTTCCCAGGCAGCCCCATTTGGTTGGCTCTCCTTCTCTTTCTTTGTGCACCTGTCAACCTTTCTTTTATGAAGCCTTCCAGTGACAATCACTGAATTTTTTTTTCAAAAGCACTGTTTTGAGTTGGCCCTCACCTACTGTATTACAGTGGTCCCACTAAAATGAAGCAGGTACCCACGTTTAGAACTCAGTGATATTAAAGATGCTCCATTATTTCCCTATATTCAGTAGAGTGGTATCTCAGCATGTGCTATTTTGAACACCACTGCATAGCATCCTTGGGTAAATGTTGGCCTTTAATGGCAACCGCTGTACATGTTTGAATTGTATTACCTGAGTGTGATTAAGATTGAAAGCTACTTGAGTCAGGGACTCAGTCTTCTCCATGTTTCTACAGATCTGAGCATAATGATAGCACTAAGTAAATATAAACTTTCCCCTTTTTCCAAAATATCAGATATTGCCCACTGTTAAAACCAGGCTACCAAATCTGATGGCCCAATCTCCTGCTCTGTTGTGGCAAATCCTATCTTCTAATAAAGTGCTATTCAGTTTAAGATGATTCCTCTCCCTTTATCTTCTTTTGTCCTCTTGTCTCCTTTCTCCTTCCCTAATACATTTTCTTCTGCTTTCACCTCTGCATTGCTCACAAGGCCAACTGAACAGCACTGGGCGGTACCAGCAGAAACGGGCATTTACAGCAATGAGCAGATGCAAAATCAACTGCCATATGTTGCATAAGTAGAATATGTAAAAATGTACTAGAGATACTGGAATTTATCTTCACTTGATTAGGTGTCCTGATTAACCACTCGTAGCTGTGCTCTCTGAGTGAGGGGACAGTTGTCAGTGTCTGTGCTTAAACTTCCAACCAAGATGTTAATGCTTTGTGATATGGACTCCTTCTTCTAGGAATTAAACAGAAATATCCATGGTTTTTTCATGCACAAAGGTGACCAAGCTGTCATCAGATGGTCATTCAAATGGGTGTCCCAGAGATAAAAGACAGTTACTGCTACAGTTAAAATTGCAAAAGGTTTACATAATAAAACTATGACTATTTTTAAGTAGTCATAACTTTCTGAAACATTCTTCTTTTGGGCTTACATTTTCCATGGTTGGCCTTTTCTTTAAGGTGACAAAAAAATGAGTAAAGAAAATTTAAAAAAAAATTTTTATTGCCACCTTAATTTTGAGCAGCTAAAATAACAACTAAAATAAGAAGGCTTTGAAAGTTGCAATTCAATGTGAGGCTAGACCACAGTGAGGAGCAGCGCGTGGAGACAACTTTAGGTACCATCCATACACAATAGAATCATTAATCTGGTAAAGGGTGTGCCTAGGGAGTGATGTGTGCATCTCACCCAGGAGAGCTAAGTGTGTATGCATCGCTCTCTGGTGTGAGATTGTTTTGCTGAGCCTCTTAAGTGGTGAGGCACAAAACTTGCAGCCCAGGAAGAGGAACAATTAAGGTGGCTTTCAGCCACCATCATACCCTCCTGATTCTGGGCTGCTTCAAGGGCCCAAATTCCTATTGCAATTTAGGCATATTATGGCAACCCAAGCTGAGCTGCCTATGAGTGACAGCACCAGGCACCATTGCTGTAGTAGCATCCACATTCCTGGCCTGCTGCAACCAACTTCCTATGCTTGGTCTTGCAAAGGGGCCTCATAAGATTGGTAAAGAAACCATAGTGGGAGGGCAAATACCTCCCTTTATTTTCATCTTGAACTGGTTAGTCCACAGAAAGGCTCCAAGATTATCACCTACAAATCTAAGAAGATGTTCAGTCAAGATGTGGCTGGCCAGACACTTGGGAGTCAGAGAGTGAGAGGAGGCATGTAGCACAGGGGATAAATAAGACAATGGAATAGCTGGGAGTGGTTAGGAGGGAAGACTTTCTGCAGAGGCCACTGCAGAATTAATTAAAGACTGTATCATAATGCATATGCATGAGGCAAGAGCCTTACAGTTACATGTTCAACCCTAATTTTGACATTTCTAGACTTCTCAGTGTTTAACTGGGCAACCTTAATGTTGTTTGAATGTGGTTCTTGCATTAACTGCTGTTATCAGGAAGCTGAGTTCCCTGACACCACACCTACAATAGGTTTAGAGATGAATTTCACAGAATAAGAACCCACATCTCGCTTTAGGCTTCAGCCATTGAGTCCCGTTGGCTTGTGTTGATTCTCATGCAAGATCACAGCCAAAGTGAGGTTTTTTTGAGTTACCAGGCATCCAACTACTTCAAAATAAACAGTGGGTTTTTAATATTAGGGGCATCAAACTTATCATGACACGTTCAACCTTTAAAAAAAATGAATGATTTATTTTAAAGGTTGGATGTCTCACCCTAGCATCAGAACCAGCAACTGGAAAAAAAAATCAGCACTCACTGCAAACAGAGAAATGGGGAAAAAAACAGGTACGTGTTAAAGCTGTGTGGAGAAAATTAATGATTAGAAAACATAGTATAAATGAGACAAAACATGACTGAAATTAACCTTCTGCCAGTGGGGATCTTTGGGGATGAGCGGCAAGTAAAGCGAGGTCTCCTGGGATATCTTTTTCCTAAGGTTCTGTTCTGTGGGAGATGAGGGTTCAGTATAAACCTTGACATAAAAGTGGGAGCCTGTAAGCCATAGAAATTCCATTATTTATATGAAATGTGCTGCTCTGCAAAATATAGCAAAATCTATACTTCTAGCTGGGGAAAAAAATGTTTTATGGCTGCAATGTCGTTAAGGGTCCTTAGCATATGGCAGTGGGGAGGCACTGTGACTTGGGAAGTGAGGTGCTCTCCTGCTGGAATATGACGCCAGGATGGAATTTGTTCCCAAGTAAGAATCTCTGCTCATAATCCTTTGTCCTCTTGACCTGAACTCCCAATATCCTCTGCTATGCTGTTTTTACAGCTAGAAAAAGGAAGGAGCAGACAGATTCTGATATGGATACCAGAGTTGCTCCGCTCTCTGGTGCATCTTTATGGAAAATCCCGTAGAATTTAATAGGGATGAACCCAATGGAGTTTCATAGAAATTGCTCTAAAAGCCAACAGATTTTAATAAAGGATGAGATGGCTTCTACGGGCTTTTAAAAACATCCTATAGAATTCTATGCAGGTGTCACAAGGGTAAGTCCCCAGCTATGGCCTGTACCTGAAACAGGTGCCCAAGGGGTCTGTGATGGCAACCTGGGAGTGGTACACTCAAAGAGCGATTGCCTTTCTCACAGTGAGGAAGACACTAGGGAGTGGGAAAGACCTGTGTGGGTCTCTCCACAGCAGAAGAAGAGCAGTGAGAAAGGTGGGAGTCCCTGAACACAGGGAGCAGGCCCAGGAGGTACTCAATGGAATAAGACCAGCAGGAAATCTTGTTGAGGACAGCAAAGACAACTGTGCTGGTCATGGGGAGAGTCCAGCAATTGCAGGAACAGGTTGTGACTGTGAGGAGCAAGGGAACTGTTTCTCTCATGGCTTCTTAATAAACTAGACCCCATGAGGGGGAAGTTACTTGAAAGGTTACGGGATGGGTGCGTGTGTGCATGTGTTCATTGGAGAGTTACTCAGGGACAGAATCCTCAGTTAACCTCTATAGCATGGTTAAAAAAGCCTATAGAAAAGGGATCATTGACTATTAAATTTGAGAGGACTTTTTCATAAGGACTGGCTAGTGGGCTATGGCAGGTGTGTGGAGGGTCATGGGGGAAGCATAGGACTCCCTGACCACTGGAGATGGGAGATGTCTTCACTTTTTTGGTTTTGGTGCCAGGGAAAGGGTATGGAAATGAGAGGAGACTCAGTCTTGATGAGAGATAGCCAAGTAAACCAAAAATGTGCTCCTATTTCACTGGAATGATGTCATCTAGTGACATGTGCCATTACTTTCATTCTTGCCAACGATCCATAGCCTCAGATCCTAGCCCTTGCCCGCATGGGAAGTAATTTGTCCCAGGCAGCTGGGAGTTGAAAGAAAAAAACACTTGGGATGCACTGTTGTTTTCCAGTCTCTGCGCTTTATTTGTTGTTCTGTTGGGCAGCCAGTGTTCTCCCCATCTCATTCCTGCTGCTCTTTTCTGCTCTACAGGCTGTTCTCTGAGGGCAGCAGGGACAGAAAGCTGGAAAGAGAAGGACAGAGGATCCCCGCTTCATCTGGCCATCAACCAGTGACACTCATGTGGATGGGGTAAGGAGATGGAGAAGAAGAAGGGATATGTGAGAGGGACACCATAGAGGGGAAAAGCAAAGAGAAAGCCTCATGGGGTGTTAGACCTTCTTGGAGAGACATGAGAAGTAGCAGGGGAGGTGCTAGGAATCTCTCTGAGGGAAGTGAGGAGAGAGAAGGGTGCCAGAAAAGGAAGCAGGCCTACTTTCCAGCTACAGCCTTTACCTATAGAGACACTGGAGTGGAGCAATTGTACTTACTCTCCCCTTTGAACAACACGCTGGAGTGGGAGGTATCAGGTTACTAGTCGTCTGCCACCTCTAAGAAGACAACTAGCGGTAGAGAGTGCCAGGGTCTGTTGTGGGTGGTAGGAGTAGAGGGCACCCCTTAGCTTGGTAGGTGGCTTCAAGAAGCTCAGGTAAGCATCCAAACTGATCCTGGATGGTGATCCTTTGTCCTGTGGCTGGTTTTATCTGTATTTTTGCAATGTTGACAATTGGGGCTTTGCAGTGTGGTGGTGTTGGTATAATGACACATCACCATGGGTTGATCCAAAGTCAGGATGCAGTTTATGGGGCAGAGAATGCAGGATTTCATGAATTTTTTTGGTCTGATAAGAACATTAAGAACAGTTTGAAAACTGTATCAGGCTTGATGCAGTAGGTTTGGGGCCAGACCTAGTACTGATATATAGAGCACAGTGGGCACATCTAGGAAGAGATTTCCCTTGAGTGCCTGCAAAATCTCCTCGCAAAGCAATAACGCATCAGTATCTGAGAGAGATCCTCAAAAATCAATTTATTCCATGTAAGGTAATTCTGGCATTATTTAAAATACATCAAGCTTGTCATGAAAGTCTGTGTGTCATTAAAACTAACTGGCACATTTCAATTCAGGAGTGACTTTCCTGCTTTCTTTCAACTCCCATTCAGCTTGAAAAAGGAAGAGTAAATGGTATTCATATCTTTTACATACAGTACTTATATTTCTTAGATTCTAACTGACTTTTTGCACATCTCATACTGCTCTGTCCGTCTTCCATGAATAATCTGCATCATTGATTTGTGCTCCTCCATTATGCTGTGTTGTCTAATTACTCACTTTATTATGCATAAGAAATGTAAAATATTTATTTTGTTATGTAATTACATAAAAATACAGCTCCTATTATTTGTCCATGGAGCGGGAAACCTTCTTTGTGGCAATAATGCTATTCTGTTTGGATAAATATTTGGGGAATTATTAGAACTCATTTTATTTTACTGCAGATTTGGTACAAGAAAATGGAGTTTATATCCTTTTGATCAGGGACATTTTCTCAACTCTTTTCATCAGTATGGTAAATACACACTAAAGAGAGGGTTGTAAAGTGTGCTTTAGTGTCACTACTAATGCAATAGCACTCCAGGAAACGATCCTAACAAGTCATTGTATATTAGGATCTTGGTAAAACTGTTCTTCTAGTGTGGATGAAGATAAGGGTTTGCTCTCAATGATATGCCTTGAATCAGGAACATTTCCAGTCTTGTGTGAAAGGAGAGTACATATGACTTTCATTTCAGACATTTCTAGTCCTTAATACTTTCTCCTCATGCTCCTGGTTATCATATGCACAAACTCCTCTCCATTTGAACTCCCATATCATTCGGCAGGTCCTCAATAAAAATGCAGCGTCGTTGCTGATACAATGTGAACTTCCTGTAAATTAAAGGTGAATAGCAAAGCTAAAAAGAAAATAGAGTGAAAGCCCAAAATGTGCTGCTTGTCCCAGATAAGATAGCAGTGGGGGCGTTCAGCACAGAAATAACAATAGCCAGCTCTGAGATAGCGCTTTGTCATCATAGATCTCAAAGTGCTTTACAAAGGAAATAAGTATCCCCATTGAGTGGGAGACTGAAGCACAGAAAGGTGAAGTGACTTGCCCAAGGTAACAGCAGGCTACTGTCTGAGCTAGGAATAGAATCCACGTCTCCAGATTCCCAGTCCAGGGCCCTGTTGTCTGGAGCACACTGCCTCTCTGCTCTACCCATTAACTAACCTTCCAAATGGCTGTTAAACACTTAAAATTCTCTAGCACTTCCTTGCTTGCCATCACATCCACAATGCATCTTTCTGTGACTTCATGGGTATCAGAAAAGTAATGGAACCCCTTGTACTTGTAATGTCATAGAATGATACATTCTGAAAAATATTTAGCAAACTAGCTAGTGCCAGAAGAGAGAAGGAATGGGGGAGGGGAGGAGGTTATATTTCTGAGCTGAATGTTCTCACAATTTGGTTAGTTGGGGTATTCTATAAACATTTCTGTCTTTAGCTTTGCAGTCCCCTTTAAACTTACATGTTGCCATTAAATGCAACAGCATTTATATCAGCGAACAATCTACTTTGCTGATTTGCACCTCTGACAATGAAAGAAAGAAGAAGAAAGGGCTGTGACTGGCTGAAATGAATGTCATATGTGTTCTCCTTTCTTAAAATATTCAGACCTCAAGGACGTAATTTAAATGTTCATTTTAGCTTTCGGGTTCACCTTTAAACAAGACAGTGTTATAACACTGCTACTTCATTTAGATTATGGAATAATCTGAAATCTCTTGTACATCTTGACATGGGTGTGTGTGTCTGTCTGTCTGTCTTTAGAAATTCAGATTTTGTAGGATCATAAGGAGGTGTTTCAATGCATCTTGGAACCTAAAACTGCATGTATTCATGTCAGAGAGAGTGAGTGAGTCATAAATAAGATACTTCTACCAAAACCAAGCAAATTAATTTAAATATATTTCACTAAGGAATAAACTCCAACTCTTCCTTCAATCCAGTTTTTGGATTTTCTAGTTTTTAGGATGGTTTGTCCTAAACTTCTGACTGCAGAGTTCTTCTTCCCCAGGAGTCCTGTAAGAATATGAAAGGCTGTGCTGCAATTCCTCTTTGCCGCACATCCCTGCAGAAGAACAGGCCAAACAAAGCAGGAATGAGTCAGAAAAGTACAGCGCACAAAGTATTCCTGTGACCTCGGATCAGTTCACAGTTGTCTGGAGATGAAAATGCAAAAGAGAAGAGAAATTACACTGCACAAATTCTAAAGGGATCTCCCTTTAGAGCACACATACACACACAAAATCATTTTATGAGTTCAGGAGCTTTTGCTTTTCAAAGATCACACCTACTGTTTGTGCATGATGTACTGTGATGTACTGTATGCACTAATGTACTGTATACAAACACAAATGGCATTACTGGAAAAGAATGTAAACTTTGATAGAAAATATGATTTGCTGCTGCTCCTACTTGGTTCCATATCTCCTTTCTCTGGAGCTTTTTATGCAATTGTGTATATATATATATACGATATATATTTAGGACCAAGTAATGCTTCTCTCCTTATCCACTGTTTGTAATGGAGACTACGTGCCATTTAAATTGGGCTTCTTCCACTGACCCTTGCACACAGATACGGGCATTGTTAACCTCTGAAATAAATGAGAGCAAAATGGAATTATAAATAAGAATAATAAAAAGAATAAATAACGGAGTGAAAAATGGAGTATTAATTCAAGCTGTGTCCTACATACCAATAATAAATGACCCAGTATTGGGGAAAGCAGATTGCTAAATTAAAACCAACGTGGGAGATATTCATTCCCTCCCCGCCCCCCAGTTGCCTGGATCTATGTTGGGGGCTTGGTTGTCTCCCTTCCCTCTCTTCAATCTACCTAGCCAGAGACTTCTCCCTGTTTGACAGCTACCGCAAGCCCAAACTGACAGCTCTTCAAAATCCGCTGAAGAAACCCAGCATTAATTAAGTCATTGCTGGACTGTAATTTCCTTGAGAAGTAAAAAATTCTCACACAAGAAAAGGTTACAGAGACCTTTTCTGTGTCAAAATTACCATGCTGCATGAATATTAATGCTCTTAATGAAGACAACCTTTGCTTCATCAAGAAGGTTCTGGAGCAGGTGCCAAGCCTGAAGTCTCACTCTGTGGATTTTCTAGTCTGTGGAAGTAGGCTCAATGCAATTTTTCCATTAAAATCAACATTTCCCATTTCCCATGATCACATTTTTTCCTTTCAGATAGAAGGGTTGTGGGGGGGAAATCCCTCTGCTTTGAAATCAAACATTTAAAGGTTTCATTCAAACCGTTAGTCAGTGCCGAGAGAGACGGGAAAGAATCTGGCTTATTTATACAGACTCACACATGCATCCATAGATCATAACACTATTCATGTCTGGGGCTGCCCCAGGGTGCTACTGGACACATTTATTCTAGAAAGGGTTGTGACGAAATCAGCTATGTAGGCAGTAAGGGGCAAATCCCGCCTCCCCCTCTGAAGCTGTGGGAATGCTACAGCAGAAGGGGAGGGTCTGGAGGAGGCGTGCACTCCCCTGAATTCCATGAAGCCTCCAGCACAGCTATGCCTGGGGGTGGGAGGGCTCTAGGATCAGCTGCTACAGGGATGCTGCCGTCCTTTCTCACTTATGCCATCCCGGGGAGTTGCTTAAGGCACCATGGAGGCTACTCCAGTTGTTAGGCTGTGCGGAGACTGAGGGGGAGGGGAAAGATACAGCACTGGCTGCTCAGGCTGGCCAGTGGGCTTAGTATTTGTGCCTAAATGAACAACCAGTGGTGCAAGAGGAATATATTTCTTACTGGTATGGGGGTGGGGGCAAGCTAATGGGAGGCACATGACCTCTTCATGTAACCCTCCACATGACTCCTCCCTGTCCCGTCTGGGGCCCCCATGCTGTCCCTGTCCTCTCCCCATGATCCACCCCCCCTTATCTGTCTTCCTCCCACTGCCCCGGAGACTTTGGAACTGCAGTGGCACAGCTGTACTGTCCCCAGCCCCACGCCCAGCCCTGTCCTCTGGCAGAGCTGCTGTACAGACGGAGAGACCCTGTGTGGAAGGGCTGGGGGCGTAGGCCTGCCCGATGGCCCCACGTTCTGCTCCTCCCGTGTCTTTCCATAAGCTGTGCCAGCTATAAATATCTCGCTGGTACAGTGTACCAGACCGTACCACCTTACTTGCACTGCTGTGAACAACACACACACTTGCACACATAATATATAAACATTCCATTTTTTTCCTCCCTCTCTCCCTCCCTCCCTCCCTCCCCCGCCCTTGAGTGTGACTCAGGCAGCTGTGCAAGACTAAATGGGACTCCCACGGAAGTCTATCAAGGCCACACGTTAAGCAGCCAGAGTGCACTTGGCAGAGCTTAGTAAGGGTGCTCTTTTTCCTCAAATCGGCATGCTGCTTTCAGCCAGTGCAGGCTTGCAGAGCGAAGGGCCAGGACGGACCCCAGTCTCACTAATGGCAATACAGAGGGACACTCTTCAGTCATTAGAACAGATATTTCTATTCCAGCTCTGTTCACCTTCAGAGTGCTTTGTAAATATTACAGTGCTAGAGATGTAAGTATTAGCTGG
Organism: Mauremys mutica; assembly: GCF_020497125.1. Lineage (NCBI taxonomy): Eukaryota > Metazoa > Chordata > Testudines > Geoemydidae > Mauremys > Mauremys mutica. The sequence continues at coordinate 102,963,923 of NC_059073.1, forward strand.
ATTTTCTGGGTGAGGGAAACTGAGGCAAAGAGAGTAAATGCCTTTCCCGCCGGCCGCACAGCAGAATCAGTGTCAGAGACAGAATTAAAATTCAGAAGTTTTAAATCAATTTTAAAATCAACTTTAAAAAAATCTGCTCTTTAAACTGGAAGGCTCTGCAGGCTAGATCCTCTGCAGCACCAGCCTCTCCTCTGCCTTATGCCTCCGTTGCATTCCACCAATCCCTGGGCCTGCTGCAGGGCCACTTTGGCCCCAGATGTACCTTGAGTAGCCTCACAGCTGCTCTAAATTCTGCTGGTTTATAACAGCTCCCCTAAAGCAGTGTTTCTCAAGCTTTTTAATACCAGGGATTGGCTTGCTGCCTTCCTAAACTCTGTCAGGGAGATCTCAGGGACCGGTGCCGGACCCGTCGGTCCACAGACCAGTCATAGAGCGTTGCTGGAGCCATGTTCTGGCTATGCCCCACTCTTATGAGGGAGTCAAGGAGTGGTTCTTGGAATAGGTGGAGTAGAGCTGACTATTCAGTGCCAGCTGAAAAGTCCCCATGCCAGATGAGTCTTCACTTGCCTTTATAGCCTAGTTTTGCTGCTCACTAGGTGCAAAGGCACAAAACAGGGGCCGGGTTCTGGCTCTGGATTTCTTGGTTCCAATTCCTTGCTCAGCCCATGAGGTCATGTTTAATTCTTTAGAGAGCTCCTTCTTTGCTAGGTGAAAACATAGATTTCTTTGCTTTCATTTCAGTCGCTAGTTTGCACTAGAAAACTTATTGAAAATGAAGGCGCATACTCAATGCCTGGAACTCTCATTGAGAGCCATGACATGCTGGGCACTCACTCACATGTGGCAGCAAATTACCTGGCCCTATATGTGCAAATAAATATATGAAATAGTTAAATTTACAATGCAGCCATTGTTATAAACAATGGCTTACTGTGACTTTTGGTAGCATGACAACCCAATATGATATATCAAAACTCGGGAATATGTCATCTGTTATAAAGATTGTGGGAGGGGGACCCAGGAGCAGGAAGCACATGGAATGTGGAGAAGGGGGATGGAGATTCTCAAATGTGAGAGCAGGGCCAGGCAGTGGGAGGGAGTAGGAACCATTTTAAGAGCCAGGGGAGCATGGAAGGAAGGACCTGGGCTAGCAATATGGGTGCGGGTATGTTTCCACAGGTTTTGGGGAGGCAGGAGAAGATGTTCCAAATGGCACTGGACCTGAACCAACATTGGGAATTTCACAGATTCTGTGCTACCTGAGAAATACCAACAGCCACCAGGAGCTAAAAGTGTACAATGTACAAGAATTTGTAGAGAAATGTCCAGAACAGGTTAGCAGCTGCTGCTATAGAGGGAGAAGGGGACACAGGTAAAAGCCACCTCCTCATCGAAGGCAGAAAATGATATAAAGATTAGCCATTCATTATAACTTTTTGTTTTGTTTATTAGCCATTCATGATCTAATAATATCTGTGGCTAAAATAAATCTGATTATTTTCTGTTGGGGCATGTAATGCCCTGTATATATTAAAAAGGTAAGCAATGATATATATTTATGGGTGCTGATGTAATAGCTATTAGATTTATAATGCAGAGAAGAAACATAATTTTATTAGAAAGAGCAATAGTTCACAATCCTATTATTGTTTATTGCTGATGTCAGTGTTGAACTATAATAAGAATTGTGTAACAACTATAATAAAATATAGTTAATAATATATAATAAAAAATAAGTGTCGTTTAGATTTGGAAGAAAATAGATCCCTTAACAAAGTACTGATTTTTATAATCCAACTGTCAGCTGTTTTGGGACACCTTGCTGCAGCTTTTGCTATGGTGGTGGCAGCATTTAGGGAAGTGCAGGGTCTAGGACTCTTGTGAGATGCGGAGGCCCTCAAGTCTCTTGGTTGAGGGTGCTTAGCACCTCCGAGGATCAGGCTTTTATCTTTCCTGTTAATGAAATTAAACCCAAAGAGTTATCTGTGGTACATGCCTCTTCAGAGGCAAGAGAACGTTAAAATCCAGTCCAGCCACAAAGTACTATGGAAAGACATGACTAACCGATAGTTTACTTTCAAAAACAGATGTGGATTGTAGGGTGGTGAGGGGAAGGGGAAGAAAGAACTAGTGGTTAATATTTACAAAACTGGCTGCCTAAAGTTAGAGACCTAAATCCATATTTAGGCACCTAAACTAAGTATTTCATGTTAAATTCCCAAAAACTGAGGTTCTGGAAATGACTGGACATTTCAAAATTTTGCCCGCTCAAGGTCACTACTGAGTTAGAGCCAAGAACAGTACTCTGGTTTCTTGTCTCCTGTGAACTGTTTGTACGTTGCTCTCTGAATAAAATACACAAGTAGCTGATACAGTCCTATAAATTACAGGCTTTACAGATTTGTATGTTACAGGGTAATAATATGTTCTGTAATGATACAAATATTTTGTTATAGGACATGGTGTCACACTTAAAATTTTAAATTTTTAAAGGTGGTTCAGTTACTGTATTGCAGCAAAATGCCTTCAGCACTAACTAGATTTGCTATTCTATCTGAAGAACAAAGAGAAAAATTTATAGAAGATCAAACAAATAAAAATACATTGAGAAAGACAGTAAGTGATGTCAACTTACTAAGGAATTAAAAACTTTGCATTTGGTATCTGCAAAATTGTTGGTACCCAAGTATTATAAATAATAAACTACACCCAAATTGTACATATTATAAAGCTGTATTTTTCTCTTGGGGTTCTGGTGACATGTACAAACCTTTGAGCTTTACTCCCATGGTTTGTATGTTGTCATCAAACCCCGTCCATAAAACAATAGAATTATAGAATAGTTGGTGGGTAATTTATTAGGGGCTGGTTTAATATCTGTGTCTGAAATTGTTTCCAAATTATTAGACAACCATTGCTCATGGCTCCCCAGTGTTGTGACTCAATCTCATTTTGCTTTAACTGTCAAACCACACTGCTCTCTGAATGCACTGAAAGAGAGACCATGGAGGGAATGTTTAATTTTTAGAGTATTGATTTGAGATGGTCTTGAGCCAAATCCACTGATTCTCAGCATCCCTGAATTTTGGCGTGTAGGGGTTGGACTCTGAATCTCAGTCCAAGTTTTGCAGCTAGTCCTTATCATCCAGTCTTCAGATCCAGATGCCCCTCGACTTTGGGAGATTCAAAATCCTGGATCAGAAATTTATAGCACAGGGCTCTCTGTGTTATTGTTAGGATTTTTGCTGAGGGGTCAGCCCTGTGAGGTGGGAGGCAAGATTACTTTAGCACCTTGCACGACTGGGCCCTTAATGCGTCTAAGAGTTTGAATCAACGAAGAGTTTGATTTGTTTTCATTCACGTGAGATCTCTTCTAATTATAAATCTGCTAACAGTTTTGTCCCTTGAGCTATAACAAATTAGACTGGACTTTTCCAAAGGAGACTAGAAGACTAAATCCAATTGAAATGAAATAGGAGTTGGGCTCCCATCTCACTTTGGCCTGGAATTTTCAAAGTGGTCTGAATCAGTTGGATTGTTTATGGTATATCTTCCCAAATAAGTGCACTGGTTTGCAAGTACTGCAGATGCCACTTTGTTTCACCTAAACTGCTTGCAAGCCAGCACTCTTATCTGATAAGACATAGAACAGCCCAACATATTTATTTATATCTGAACTCTTGCCATTAATACTAGGTCACATATCTGCTCCAATGCCACCTTATTACTTTTCTACCACTCTTCGTGGTATGTTGGTTATGGTGATTCAGACTACACCAGGTTTGAAAGGAATATTTTCCTGTTTTCTCTTTGATCTTCCCATTGAACTCTTTAAACACTGAAAGGGGATTGGTCATGCTTTCAGTGCAGCCCAGCCCAGCCACAGGCCCACTGGGAATTAGGACAAAGGAAGGAGCCCAATAAAACGTCACCTCTCCTTGTGTATAGTATTGTACTGTTCTGCTTGTTTTTGTACCTAGCTAATTAGAAAGAAAAAAATTATATAAAAGAACTCCAATCTGACAGACTCAAATTACAGAAGTATTCTGATATAAATTATTTAATCAGTGGGGAGAAAAAGAAAGACACGGTATTAACTATCATGTCTAGACAGAGTATTAACAACCATTTCTTCCATTGGCTTCTTGTGTCTTCTTTTGTGCTTCTCTTACCAATGAGAAGCTACTTTATGATGCTTATCATAAAATATGACTTTCATCTGTCTGTGTTGGCATTCATCTGTTTAATTTACCTACTGAGTGCATGTTTATTAAAAAAAGTTTTTCATTTGCCTTCCTCCCTCCTCTTTCTTTCACAAGCACTGTTGAAAACTTCTGGGAGAAAAAAAGACTTAAGTTCACATATGGGACCCCATTCTCTAAGCCAGACCTGACAGTCTTTGAAATATGTGCCATGAATTTATTGTCTGAAGGGTGACTGTAACCTCTATGTAAGGTTATAATGCAATGATATTGTACCATCCTGCAGAAAGTGCTGATCTTCAAATCCATGGGTCCTTTGCATCTGTAATGGTGGATTTAGTTTTGCAGGGCCAAAGTTTGGTCCAAGCAATAAGTAGAAATGGGCTTGAGCAACAAAATTCAGAGCTGAATCTGAAGTTTTCCAGAATCGAGAGGTGTTTGGATCCTGTGTCTGGTTCCTACTGTTGTAGAAATAGGCACCAGTCCTGAAGATTTCCATGGACATTAGGTATCTAAATACCTTTGAGGACCTGGGCTGATGCTGGATCTGAACCTTGTCTAAACTCAGGAGTGTTCAGAGCTGGGCCTTTGGTTTGGATTCCTCTTTAGTAAATATCTTAAATAAATTTGCACTACTATCAAACCCAGCTAATTAGCTACTTTTAGTGTGTAACCTGCCATTGACTTTGAAGGAACAAACTCATTTTTCAGTTGAGCATTCAGAGCCAACACATAGAGGCACTTGATTGCTGGAGTTACAAGTTGAGCCTTTGGCAGAAGCTTGACCTGCAAGATGCTGGGCCCATCTGTGAAATAATGAGTGCCCTTCACTTGCCCTGAAGTCAATGGCCATTGAGGTCACTTAAGGTCTCAAAGGATTGAACACCAAGTACTTAGACCACTTCATTATGGCCTTGAATCATGAAAGCATTTGAGCACGTGGTTAACTTAAAGTCCATGGGACTGAGGCAAGTGCTTAAAGTTAAAGCTGAGTATTTTCCTGAATCAGGGCCTAGATCCCCCAAGTGGTAATCACAGTTCTGTATTGCCAAGTCACTTCTCCCTGTGTCTTTCGGCCTCCTTTGAAAGTGAAATCCAAAACTTGTCCTTGACCCAGTTCCCTAAATTTCACATAATGAGGCCTTGAATGGGAGAATCACAGCCTCTAACGAAACAAAAAGCAATAACTTGGCATAACAATGCTGCCAAACCAACTTTCCTCACATGCTACATTCAGATTAAAAGATGAAAAGCACACCTTTAAAGTTTATTAAAGACCTAACAGCATATGTTTGGTTCCCCAGGAAAATAAATATCAAAGCATGTTGCACAAGGGCCCCCTTCAAGACATGTTACTGCAAGCCCCACAAAGCTGCACTGTATGAAAATAAAGAGTAAATTTATTGCAGTAACAAAGCCCCATATATGGGCCAGCACCTAACCTCAGAGAAATGTTTGTCTTCCAAGAGCCTGATACTATGGGCAAAAACTTTTTAAGAGACCAGGAAGGATAGAGGGGGCCAAAGTCTATATTTGTACATTGAGTTTGAATGCCAAATCCAAGTGCTGCTCTGGGACGGATAACCCCAGGGCCCACCAATATAAGTATAATGCTTGAGTCTGATAAGAGTACAAATATTTTATTGCGTTCTCTGTGGTGGGTGAATACCTTTTGATTGCCTGCTGAGATTACATATAATAAAAAACAGAGAAAGTAAACTGCTTTTCCTTCTACAGCTATGTCACTGCAAAAAATGTCTGTGGATTCAAAATCCATAACTTCTTGTTGGCTAAGCAGCTGGCATTATACATGTTTTTGTGGAAAGCTTCCATGTTTCTTTCTGTGAGTGCAGAAAGCTCCAAAGTGTTATCTGAAAAACTAGAAACACCAGGAGGCTACGGAGTGCAGTTATTGTGGCTTGAATTTGGCTGACCAAATGTAGAGCCCTGTGATTGGCCAATGTAGTAGTGATGGACATGAATCTGTTTTGTTTTGTATTAAGTGACTTGAATATTGTCACTTAGGGTGCAATTCACATCTTCGTGGAGTTCCCATACAAGGTCCTCCATGCTACTTATACCTTGTTTGCCCTCTCTGGTGTAGGGTAGCAGGGGAAGGCTATAGGCACATAGGCTATGCGATGAGGACTGCTGCACCCTGTGCATTCTGGAGAGAGGGAATCTTTATGCCAAGGCAGATCTGTAAAGGGTTGAGTCAGTCACCTTAACACCCTGTACAGAGTGGCCTGGTGGACTGTGGACTGTAGGCTGGAGTGGCAGCCTCAGAGGGCTATGCTGCTCCATGTTGGGCATGTATCGGATGGTAGGGGTGTAGCGAAGTGTTATCCTGAAAACGTATGTAAGCTAAAGGTAAACTACAGGAGACTCAAAGGGGCGTTTTGCCCATGATGCCTAGCTCTGCATACTCATACGCTGTGCAATAAAGATCACGGTTACTGTCAGGGAAATGTCTTGTGAAATGTAACATGGGCTAAATAGCCACGGTCTTTGCTTTCCAGAAAGTTGCACTTTCCATTTGTATTTGGAGCCTGTTGTCTACGGTCCAAGTTCTCCCAGCCTCACACCTTCCCCATCTGCATGCAGGAGCAGCTGCCTGTAGTCTGCTGGCATTCCCGGCTCTAATCTCTCAAATATCAGTTCTGTGTAACAACTGCATGAAAGTACGGAAACTCTTACCATGAAAGGATTTCCCTAAAGGAAACAAAGGCTACTTCTCTGTGCCTTCCTCCCTGCAGCATCCACATTGTCATTCTTCTCATTAGGCCTGACCTGTCATGCAGGCCCCTGCAGTATCACAGTGTAAGGTGACAGGTTTCCAGTGAGTGACAAAGGCTCTTTACTCACTACAGAGCACTCTGCCACTTTTGTATGGGGAAAAAGGCCCATTTTTTCCAACAGAGCTTCTGATAATAGTATCTCACTCCTCACCCCTCACCCCCCACCTCTGTCTCACCACTACCATTTGTCTGTGCTAGAAATATGAAATAAGGCTCATTTTTCTGACACAACATATTAAGATCTTGAGAGTTTATGCCATAGCAATGTAAAATGAATAGCTCTTGGCACAACTGAGGCAAAGCACTCTGTTTGTTAAGAGAGAAAATTCTCCATATACTTAATCTGTCATCATTTATAATGGCAACCGACAGCTGTCGGCAACAGGATCTTCTCCCTTCTCTCCCCTTACTCCCACCCCACTTCTTTGTCCTGGTAGGACAAAGACACATGTGCTGAAGCAGCCAGGGCTGAGGATTTAAGAGAGGATATTTTACAAATGCGCTGGAGGTATTGGAACCCGCTTGTAGACTACTGGCCTCTAATGGAGCTCTGCTGAAGATGATTCCAGATTGTTACAAACTGCACATTGGCTGATGGTGAACTCTGAACTTTTGAGAGGAGTTACTGAGAGAAGGTGGCACTGAATGTGCAGTGAAAAGGAAAGGAAAGAAAAGAAATAAAAGGAAAATGGAAAACATCCTATAAATGCCAGATCTGAGTTATTCTGGATGGACTAGAAAAGACCATATCCTCTCATGGCAGATGTTACTTTGAATCACAGAGCCGAATTATCAAACCTGACTGCAACAGATGAGCCCACAAAAAATATACTGCCAAGATTTTCAAAAGTGACTAATAATTTTAGGTATGTGACTTGAAATCCCTGAAGGTGCCTGATTTTCACAAAGCAATGAGCACCCACCAGCTGAAAATCAGGCCTATTTAAGGTTTCTCAAATTGGGTACTCAAAAACTTAGGTCCTTAGATCACTAGTCACTTTTGAAAATCTTGGACTGTATGCCTGCCTATGCACCATTAGGTGCCCTTGCACACAATTGCACATAGGGATGTTCATTTTCCTGATTTTTCATGCACTAATATGGATGCAGCAGGCACGTACATTTTTATCAACACATTTGGAGTGCACAGGTTTTGAAATTGTGCCCACAGTTTACAATTCAGTATTAAACAGTGTTTATTAAAAGAGGGAGGGTTTGATCTGCTGTGTAAGTTACCAAATGTTTGATTTAGCAGAGAGATGTTTGTAGAAGTATGAAGAAAGAGCCTTCTTTATTCTTTTAATTATGGCTACTCCCAGGAGATGGTAAGACTACGGAGAGAATCTGCTTTTTCTGAAAGCAGCCCAAATTCAGTAAAGTTAGAGTGTGAGGAAGGAAGAGAAGATGGGCTCTTGGACAGCATCAAGTACAGAAAGGAAACTCCGAGGCCTTGTCAACATTGAGGTTTGCACTAGTTTAGCTGAAACCTCCGTGTAACAGGGTGCTGGCCAGGAGCCTGGGCTAGGCCCCTGTTAGCCCCAGCTCCCATTAAGGGAAATTAATTGGAGCTGGTAGGGTGTGGCTCATTGCCGAGCTAAAGAAGAAACACCTGTGGGTTTTATGGGCCAGGGGGCTGTATAAAGCTCACAGGAAGGAAGCAGAAAGGGGGGAACAGGAAAGGGAGGAGCCTTAGGCTGGAGTCCCCAGCTAGCTGCAGAAGCTAGCTGTCCCCCAAGGGGTTACCTGGACTGAATTGAACTGTATATAAAAGGTGGTAGGAACAAACATGGAAAATAAAAGGGCACTGGTGTTTGCACAGAGAGGCCTCCGGTTGGTTTTTGAGAGGAGCGGTGAAGCGCACCGCTACACCCCATGTGAGACCATCTTATTTTGACTTGAGTGAATTATTTTGGTTTCATTTAAACCTGTTCCTAATCGATTTAAGCTAACCTGAAATAAGACAGATTCAAACTGAAATAAGAGTATCCACACGGACTTTTGCACTGGTTTAACTAAATTGGTTCACACCTTAAATTAAACCAGTGCACCTCTGTTTGTAACCAAACCTTGAGGGAAACTGATAAATCTTCTAAGTGCACAAACCAAAATAGGAAATAAAGTTGGTCAGAAGAAGAAGGTGGCTGCAAAGTGGTGACCGCTATACCAGCATAGTTGTAAATGTTCTCCTTCGTTTGGAAGGGTCCTACAGAGTTGTTTCCCCCTCCGCCCCATTATCTATCTCTCTTTTTAATTCTACTCCTCACAGTACCCATGATGGGTTGATTTATCCTTCTGGCCACTAAGGTCTGGAGAATTCAGCTGTCTCCAGAGGCTGACATTACCTCTTCTGGATCAGTTGGTGGGAATTGCTTGGGAGTGAAGTGAAATAATCCTCCTAGCCTGGGAGCAAGGGAAGCAGATCCCTCATGTTGCCACTATATTTCCAGACTAGCCCTGGGTAGGAAAGTTAAGAAAATATTCTGTGGCAAATTTCTCTGTGGTGTGAAGCCCTTAGAGTTATGCACAAGTTCAGTCTGGAAACATCTAACTAAGATCTGTCCAGCTTTTGTGATCTCAACGGTGAGGTCCTAGGGTCAGGGAACTGACTGAATAAAATACTAATAAGTCACCAGTGCCATGAGGGGCAGACTGACTCAAGGTTCTTGGGAGACTGAAAGATCCTGTCCCAGCTGATAAATGGCCTGTACTATTGCCAGTCTGGGCTCATATGAAAACTCTGTGGAACCAGGGAAAAAAATACCAGACTTTTACCATGTTGGTGAAAAGGCTAGTGGGAAATCGGCACTGGGAAAGAGGGTAGTTGTGAATCTGTGATAGGGGGGAGGAGGAGGAGGCAGGTCTGCAGTCAGATCATTCCTATGCAGACTATGGTAAACCTAAAATCCAAAGTAAGCACAAATCCAGAGGTCTTGCCTTAGTCCTCAAGACAGGGCCGGTGCTACCATTTAGGCCAACTAGGCGGTTGCCTAGGGTGCCAAGATTTGGGGGCACCAAAAAACGGCACCCCCAATTTTTTTTAAAGCATTTCAGCAGCCACTGCGCTGGGAGGGAGAGGGAGTCTGAGCCCCTGCTGGCAGCCCAGGGGTTCCGCTGGGTCAGCGCGCTGCCAGCAGCCCAGGGGTTCCACCGCGCGGTCGCTGCTCCGCTTCTCCTGCCTCCCAGGCTTGTGGCGCCAATCAGCTGTTTCGCCCCGCAAGCCTGGAAGAAGAATTAGAGCAGGGGTGGTGTGCTCGGGGAGGATGCAGAGCAGAGGTGAGCTAAGGTGGGGAGGTACCGCACGGCTCCCTGGTCTGGGGGCTGCCACGGGGGTACTTCAGGGCAGGGTGGGGGAGCTGCCACAGGGCTCCTCACCTTTGCTCTGTGTCCTCCCCGAGCATGCTGCCCCCGCTCTAATTCTTCCACCTCCCAGGCTTGTGGCGCCAATCAGCTGTTTGGCGCCGCAAGCCTGGGAGGAGAATTAGAGCGGGGGCGGCATGCTCGGGGAGGACACGGAGCAGAAGTGAGCTGGGGTGGGGAGGTGCCGCATGGCTCCCTGGGGGGGAGCTGCCGTGGGGGCGGGGGCTGGGGGGTGGGGGGCGGGGAGCTGCTGCAGGGCTGGGGGGGGGGCACAAGGTGGAAGTTTTGCCTAGGGTGCGAAACTTCCTTGCACCGGCCCTGGGCACAATAATCCACATCGCAGAACCACAAGGGGGTTGTGTGTATTTTATAAACGTGGAATTGAGTGCTGCATAACGAAGGAGAATGAAATACTTTTCTTACCTGTTGCCTAGCAAAGATCTCAGTTTCAATTGGAAAATGGATTTTTCCCTGACTGTCCTAAAGTGTCGTGCTTTTTTGCTTTGCAGTTATGTTATACAGTTGCCATACTTCGCCTCATATATGGCTTTTTACAATGGCTAGTAATGTGTTCCCAGAATATTGTTTGTAAAGCACTTTGGGGTAAAAGGAGTTACAGTAATGATATCTTTCTATTTACAAAAGTATAGAAATAATTAAGAAATTACTTAGGTCCTTCTAAATACCTGTGAGGGCAGACAAATTGCATCAGTTCATAGAGTTCAAGTTATATATAGGCAAAAACCTCTTCTGCCTATTTTGTTTTGTTATGTTTAAGTTCTTATACCTCACCCATCACAGTGGTATCTGGAGTGAGTTGGTATCTACTAGAAAGTATAGCAACTGAGTTTTCACCCATACAGTGCATTGCTTATCTTTACTGTTGAGCTCTATTGGATATGCTATACTCACTCTGTTTGCAGGATTTCACTGATGACAGTGGGAGTTGTGCACACAGAAGGACTGCAGAACATGCAGTAGAAATCCATAGTCCAGAGAAGAGATCTGAAGTGTGTAATGGAAAATTTTGCCCTCAGGGAAACAGAATATCAGTTCCTGGGGTGCCTTAGAGGGAAAAGCAGTGATTAAAAAAATCCCAAAACCATTGTCCAAAGAACCACCCCAAAACCTCCCACCATGCTGAAGAGAAGACTAAATATTCTGAAGAAATTGGAACAAACCTGGAATTTCCTTAGCAACACTAACCAAACCCACTTTCACATTGCAGAGTGCTGTTTCTGAGGCCTGGTCTACACTAGGAGTTTATGTCGAATTTAGCAGCGTTAATTCGATTTAACCGTGCACCCGTCCACACCAGGAAGCTAATTAGTTCGACCTAGAGGGCTCTTTAGTTCGAATTCGGTACTCCACCCCGACGAGGGGAGTAGCGCTAAATTCGACATGGCTATGTCGAGTTAGCCTATGTGTGGACGGAAATCGACCTTAGTAGCTCCGGGAGCTATCCCACAGTGCACCACTGTGTTGACGCTCTGGACAGCAGTCCGAGCTCAGATGTTCTGATCAGCCATACAGGAAAAGCCCCGGGAAAATTTGAATTCCTTTTCCTGTCTGGCCATTTTGAATCTCAGTTCCTGGTTGGACATCGGGGCGAGCTCAGCAGCACCGGCAGCGATGCAGAGCTCTCCAGCAGAGGGGTCCATGCAATCTCAAAGTAGAAAGAGGGCCCCAGCATGGACTGACCGGGAAGTCTTGGATCTGATCGCTGTATGGGGCAATGAGTCTGTGCTTTTGGAGCTGCGCTCCAAAAAACGGAATGCAAAGACCTACGAGAAGGTCTCCAAAGCCATGGCACTCAGAGAATACAGCCGGGATGCAACGCAGTGCCGCGTGAAAATCAAGGACCTGAGACAAGGCTACCAGAAAATCAAAGCGGCAAACGGACGCTCCGGAGCCCAGCCCCAGACATGCTGCTTCTACGAGGCACTGCATGCCATTCTCGGTGGGTCTGCCACCACTGTCCCACCAGTGACCGTGGACTCTGAGGATGGGATAGTGTCCACGGGAAGTTTCTCGGTGATGTTCGCGGATGGGGAAGATGAGGAAGGGTTTGTGGAGGACGAGGCAGGCAACAGCGCTTACAATACTGATTTCCCCGACAGCCAGGATCTCTTCATCACCCTCACAGAGATCCCCTACCAACCCTCCCCGGCCGTTAACCCGGACTCTGAATCAGGGGAAGGATCAGTCGGTAAGTGCTATAAACATGTAAACATTTATTTTTTTAAAAACAGGAATAAAAACTATATGAAAAGAAGGTCAATACATATAGGGATCGAACAGAAATCCTCTTGGGACACTTCCACGAAGTTCTCGTAGAGGTACTAGAAAAGCCTCCGCAGGAGGTTCCTGGGGAGAGGTGCCTTATTGGGTGCTCCGTGGAAGCACACTCTTCCGCGCCAGGCCATCCTGAGGTACAGTGGGAGCATTGCCTCCACCAGCATGGCAGCATAGGGCCCTGGTCTGTGCAGGGCTTCACGCAGCATGCACTCTCTGTCTCTCCTAGTGACCCGCCTCAGGGTGATCTCGCTCGGCGACTGCTGCATCTAATTAGGGGAATTACTGTAATGTTACTATTGTGAATGCTTGACTTTTCCTTTGCATAACAATGACCGTCGTTTAACAGCCACGTGTTGGAGGCTGCAGAGGGAAAGCATACAGGGATCTTTCCCGGGGACAGCCGCGAGGGGCTGGAACAGGGTCAGACTTTATGCTTTCCAGATTGCCTGCAGCAGGAGGGCACTGCTATCCATTAACTGTTAAGCAGCCTAAAGTTTACGGCTTACCAGGCCTGGCTGCTACACGGATTCTGCTGTCCTGCCCCGCTTGTCCGATCTCCAGTGCAAGACCCCAGGCAATGAAAGCGAATGCCGAAAATTCGAACTTGTCCTGAGAGCACATGAGATAGGTGCCCTGTATGGTCTTGTTCACAGAAACTGAGTAGACTGTGTTCAGTGTTCGCAAACATGTATCTTTGCAAGGAAATCACTTCCTTTTTCCCATCACACAGCTGCGGCTCTTTCCCGAACTGCCCCGGCATCCCCCTCACAGAGGCTGGCGCAGATTAGGCGGCAAAAGAAAAAGACTCGGGATGAGATGTTCGCTGAACTGATGGCCTGCTCCAGAGCCGAGGCGGCCCAGCAGTGCCAGTGGAGGGAGACCCTCTCTCAGCAGCAGCGTTCACACAGCGAACAGGAGGACAGGTGGCGGCAGGAAGACCAGCAGGCGACTCAAACGCTGCTTGGACTAATGAGGGAGCAAACGGACACGCTCCTGCGCCTTGTGCATGTTCTGCAGGACCGCAGGCAGGAGCAGAGAGCCCCCCTGAACTGTATCTGCAACCGCCCTCCCCCGCCACAAAGCCCTGTCCCCCCCTCACCCAAAATCACAAGAAGGAGAGGCGCTAGGGGCCGTGAAAACTGTCACTCCACCCCAGCAGAGCGCTCATGTACCAAACAGCTCTCATTCCCTAAAGTATGAGAATTGCTTCCCTTCCTGGCTCACCCGATCCAAAATCCCAGTTTCATCCCCCAACTGTGTAGTTGAGTATTAAAAATAGTTTGCTGTTCATTACTGTTTCCGTCATGTTTCTTTGCAGAAGACTTTGTGTGAAGGGGAGATAGGGGTTTGTTAATTGCATAGGACAGCCACCATTACCAGGGTACAGACATGGGGGCAGGATCAACAGCAGGTCACACACAGAGTGCAGTCACTAGGCACCCAGGTCACTCCGGGAGGTGTCTGCTGCCCCAGGTCAGTCTGGGGGTGTATGCTGCCCCAGGGTCCGAGCGCCTGGCATCCACAAATGGCAAGGCAGGCTGCCCTTACCATGCCCTTCCACCCTAGCCATGAACCTCTCCGATGCCCTGAGCCCCAGCCAGAGCCATCATCCCCCTACACCTACTCACCCTTCCCACACACCCCTCACCCCTTCCTGCAAACCCACCCCTTCCTGCACACCCTCCTGTAACCGTCCTCCCCCCAGAGACTGCTGTAGGAGCAGGAGCCTGTCAGTCCTCGAGTGTAGAAGCGGTCTGTACATCACTGCACACCGTACCCACCACAGTCTGCATCCCTGTTTGAACCCTTTAACGCGAATTCGTTAGTAAAGAAAACTTTGTTAATTAAAAATGTTCCAATAACTTTATTTTTAAACGTCTGTTGGAAGGGGGGAAACATGGTGAACGGGGTATGTAACCGCTGAAAAAAGTCAATAGTAAATGAAACAGGGGCAGGTTCAGCTTCTCTGTAAAGAGACTGGACAGTCATAGGTTACCCTGCTCTCTGAGGAACCTAGCTTTCAAAGCCTCCCAGATGCACAGCGCTTCCCGCTGGGCTCTTCTAATCGCACGGCTGTCTGGCTGAGCGTAATCAGCAGCCAGGCGATTTGCCTCAACCTCTCATCCCACCATAAAGGTCTCCCCCTTGCTCTCACAGAGATTGTGGAGCACACAGCAAGCAGCAATAACAATGGGGATATTGGTTTCGCTGAGATCCGAGCGAGTCAGTAAGCTTCGCCATCTCCCCTTGAGACGTCCGAAAGCACACTCCACCACCATTCTGCACTTGCTCAGCCGGTAGTTGAAGAGTTCCTTGTCACTGTTCAAGGCACCTGTATAGGGCTTCATGAGCCAGGGCATTAGCGGGTAGGCTGGGTCCCCGAGGATCACTGTAGGCATCTGCACATCCCCAACAGTTATTTTGTGGTCCGGGAAGAAACTACCTGCCTGGAGGCGTCTAAACAGACCAGAGTTCCTGAACACACGCGCGTCATGAACCTTGCCCGGCCACCCGACGTAGATGTTGGTAAAACGTCCCCTATGGTCCACCAGTGCTTGCAGCACCATTGAAAAGTAGCCCTTTCGGTTAATATACTGGCTGGCCTGGTGGGCCGGTCCCAGGATAGGGATGTGAGTGCCATCTATAGCCCCACCGCAGTTTGGGAATCCCATCGCGGCGAAGCCATCTATGACGACCTGGACGTTTCCCAGGGTCACTACCTTTGAGAGCAGTAGGTCAACGATTGCGTGGGCTACTTGCATCACAGCAACCCCCACGGTAGATTTGCCCACGCCAAAGTGGTTCGCTACTGACCAGTAGCTGTCTGGCGTTGCAAGTTTCCAGAGGGCTATGGTCACTCGCTTCTGCACACTCAGGGCTGCTTGCATCCGGGTGTCCTGGCGCTTCAGGGCAGGGGCCAGCAAGTCACACAGTTCAAGGAAAGTGCCCTTACGCATCCTGAAGTTTCGCAGCCACTGTGATTCATCCCAGACCTGCAGCACTATGCGGTCCCACCAGTCCGTGCTTGTTTCCCGGGCCCAGAATCGCCGTCCCATAGCATGAACGTGACCCATTGCCACCATGATCTCCGCGGCGCGGGATCCTGTGCTTTGTGAGAGGTCTGTGCCACTCTCACACTTCATGTCCTCACCGCGCTGCCGGAGCTTCCTCGCCCGATTTCTCAGCAGCTGACTGTGGAAGAGGTGGACGATAAGGTGCGAGGAGTTGACAACGGCCATAAGTGCAGCGATGATCGCAGCGGGCTCCATGCTCGCAGTGCTGTGGCGTCCGCGCTGTCACTGACCAGAAAAGTGCGCTAACAGATTTCCTGAAGGCGCTTTCAGGGAGGGAGGGCGGGAGTGACGGTTGAATGACGACAGTTACCCAAAACCACCCTCGACACATTTTTCCCCCAGCAGGCATTGGGGGCTCTACCCAGCATTCCAATGGGAAGCGGGGACTGCGGGAACTGTGGGATAGCTGCCCAGAATGCACCGTTTCCAATGTCGACGCTTGCCCCGTTAGTGTGGACTCACAAAGTCGAATTAGTGTCCTTAGTGTGGATACACAAATTCGACTTCATAAGGTCAAATCCACAAATTCAACCTAAGTTAATTCGAACTACTCTTGTAGTGTAGACATACCCTGAGAATTCAGCATTTGGATACTATGAAGGAAACAGCATGGTCAGCTGGACCAACCCTATTTGCACATTAATTCACATTTCTTGTGCCTGATTATGTTTTCACTGTGCTAAATCTGAAGCAACTCCACTGAAGTCGTTGGGATTAGATTGGTGTAAAACCAGTGTGAGAGCAAAATCGAGCCTGCTAGATGTAAGGTTCATGTGTTATTAGTTTAGCATTATGAAATGCTGCTGATTTACTCTTCTGTTATGTAAAGATTAGACATTTTCTCACTCAGGGCTAGACTATGCTGTTCTACTTAAATTGAGTAATCCAGGAAAGCAAAATATGTATCTTCCTTAAAATTATTGAAAAATAATATTGATAATTTGCACAATCAGTGGATCAAATGCCTCCAAACATAGGGAGGTTTTTGACACCTGTAAATTGTCTGCATTTTGCCTGCATATTTTGCTACTTGTCAACTCTTCCAGTCAATGTGACCTCCAATTACTATCAGAGCTTAATGTTGTCTGTGATTATGACTAGAAACATCTGGCAATGAGGTAGAAGCATGTTGGTAAATGCAAAACAACTGGAGATGTAACAAACAATAATTCCAAAAGCACTGGCTCTTAGAAGTGCTACTTCTAGGAATGCACCCAGATTTCTTTCTTTGAAGAGCCCCCACATGAAAGTTTGGTGAAAGCAATACAACTGGGGCCCAGTAGGGTTGGAAACCTATCAAGGGTCCCAACACTGGAGTGGTCCAATTTCTCCCTGCTCTTGCTTTGCGTCCAGTAAATTGAAAGGCCACTGCAGATGTTAGCACCACAAATATTCAAGTTCCTAATAAAACTGGACACATTTTGTATTTGATTCTGCCAGTGAACATGGCTTTTCACCATGAAGACAGAGATCCCCAACCTTTGGGGAAAATCATTAGTTTTCCTAAATTTGTCCTTCATGGACATTTGCTATTTTCATATCCAAATGACTCTCTCACTATGACAACTGCCTTTAGCTTCCAAGAAAATTGAGATGAAGGCAAAAACTATTTTCTTTCACAAATGTGATTATTTGTTTATTTTTGCCATGGGTGAGATTTTTTAATATCTCTCTACTATCAGGTGAGGACAATCTAGCTCTGGTAGAATGTTGGTGTATAAATATCATTTTGTATTTATGATTATTTTTCTGCCCTAAGAGTCTATTCTCCCCTCATTGATCTTGTATCACTCCTATCAATGCTAATCAAAGTTACCTATCCATGCAGGGTAGGCTACTCTAGCAAATGACTACGGGCCAGATTTTTCCCCTCACATATTAAAGTACAGCTCTTGTTTATTGTGTGCAAGTATCTGAGGGTAGAATTTGACTCTAAATGTTAAAAAGCAGGAAGTGCAGCTATATGAACTCTTCAGAAAAGGTACACAAAGTGGATAATGGAATATCTTCTACAAGACCAAAACCATAAGTTAGCTCAAGTCTTAAGAAGCAAAACTTATGGGCCATTAAGCAGGGCCACCCTTGGACACGCACAGTGCAAGCAACTTAATCTCTGAGCTTTTTCAACAATTTACAGGCTAACCTACATAACACTCTACAGACCCATCCTGCAGGGTCCTGAGCACTGCCTGCAAAGGGTTGAGTGTCCTCAGCTGCCACTGGCATTAGCGGGAGTACCTCACAGCATTGGGCCCTATGGGAGCATACTGGCTCTTGCTATGCAGCTAGCTGTCTTAGTGCAGACACATAATCATTACCAATCAGTTATGTGGAAAGGAAGTCTTCCTACTCTGCAAATAAGTTAACTAGAAATCCTGCAAGAAGAACTTGAATAAACATTGCTTGAAGGGTAAGATGATCTATTTCTAATCATTATGTTTTTGTTGTATTTCTGAATGAGTGTTAAAATTTATCTCTGCGAAATGTCTACCAGAAAATGAACAAAGGCCCCATAATAGTTCTAATCCTTCTCCTTAATATGTGCACCAGAGGGTGCTGTGCTGTGGGTCTGAATGGGAATATTAAACATTCCAAAACACGTTTGGAGTTCCAATAAATAATAAAAGGCAAAATGCCTTACTGTAGATTCTTGCCTCCCTTTAAAAGGAAAAACAACATAGTTTTAAACTGCAGCTGACTGAAAAAAAAAGTGAAATATGTGATGTGGTGTTTTTACCAACTGTCTAAATAAAAGGTATAGTGAGTCACTGTGGAAAACAGAAAATCTTTCTTTATTTTAAGAGCTGCAGTTTAAGAGTTTTCTATGAAATAGCTTCCCTTAGGTTTGTAACTTAAACATTGCCCATCTGCTATTTCCTCCCTGGTCTGCATTTACAGTAAATCTGAGATTTCCTTTTTCAAAAAATACATTTTAAAAAATGTACAGATTTTGCCAACAATATCTGTGCAGATAGTGAGAAGACTAATTTAAGTTACCACTGGATTAAATGATAGTTTCCTTCTAGCCCATATTGAAAGAGAGGGGGTTTTCTTCTTCGGTCTAAGTGCTTGCAATAGGACCTCCGTAAGTTGTCCTAGAATAGAAGGTGGAATGGGAATGGGAATGCTGAGTAGGACATGAAGCCACTTTCCAAAATCACATAGAAAGAAATGGAAGATGTGCCCACTAGGAGCTGGCTCCAAAACCCATTGCAGGTAATGGAAAGATTCCCATGGTGTCTGAGAGATCAATCATATGATATACTACAGGGGTTCTCAAACTTTTGTACCGGTGACCCCTTTCACATAAAAAGCCTCCAAGTGCGACCCCCCCCTTATCAATTAAAAACACTTTTTAATGTATTTAACACCATTATAAATGCTGGAGGCAAAGCGGGGTTTGGGGTGGAGGCTGACAGCTCGTAACCCCCCCATATAATAACCTTGTGACCCCCTGAGGGGTCTTGACCCCCAGTTTGGGAACCCCTGATGTACTGGGACCCTGTGCAAGCTTCAGATTGTCCTCAATTTAGCATATCTGTAAATCAGGCCCCTGGTTCTCAGTTCTCATAGTTTGATGCATAGCTTATTAGTTCATGAGGCTCATGAAGACTTTTTTCATAGAGTCTCACTTTGTAACAGAGGCTTCAGATCCTGGTTCTGGTTTGAATTACCTGTACACTGGTATACATCTGGAGTAACTCCACCAAAGACAACGTAGTTCCATTGATGGAAAATCGGTTTGAAATTATGATGAGGCCGTTTGGGTCTATCTTACAAAAGAGAACCACACGGTGCATTACACTAGCCACAGCTATGCCTGGATTCTTGAGAGGAGAGCGAAGTCACTAACACTTTAAAGATAATTTATAAGAAAGGAATTCAAAGGCAGAACTTCTCCCAGCTCCCAACTTATATTTCTGTCTCTGACTCCCATTATTAATGAAGTCATTCACTTTCATAAAAACAACTACACAAGTACTTCTACCCATATCTATAAAACTATTTAATGCACTTTTCGAAACATGGCATCTTACAGCCATAGTAATTGCAGTTTTACTAGACCTTTAAATGAGAAGCAGCTACTTATTAAGTTTTGATATGGTGAGCTGATTAGACAAGTTAAACATAAAGGCACAATTTATGCATACTGTATAACCACATGTGAATGTAATGCAGTTCCAGCACCGATGTTTGTTACTCATTGTGATAGGAAATCCTGCTAGGTACACAGTTTTATGCCACTTACAGGTTACAAGTAGTAAAGCGAAAAATGCTGAATTTTACAGGAAAATAATATTCATAAATCTCCTGCAGTGAATTACAGTATAACTCAGAACTGTCTTTGTTTTTCTGCTGCTATGAATTCAATTCTGTTGCCAGTGCAGAAACAATAAACACAGAGCCCAAAGTGGAAACCACTCCCCTTGCATTTGGCAAGTGTTTATAGCCAATTTACAGCTGGACTCTTAAAATGGCTTCTGAAACAGCACTAATAACAAAGAAGCTCTCACAGATGTTCATTCTTCTTCTAGCAAATGGAAGCAGCCCATTGTTCACAAGTGAAAGGTGACTTCTTATGTCTTACCATCTTTTCCCAGTTAAACTGCCACTGGAGCACCTCTTTCTCAAAATGTATCATATTTATTTGCCTTTTCTCATATTGATCCACTCATTTGCTAAAGTACTACATAGTACTGGCATGTGGGATATTACCCTCAAATGGGTTCTGAGTTTTTTCTTCCTCCTGGACTGTATTAACTAGGTATATCATGGAGTTAATATTTCTTTTGGGAATTCTTTGCTTATTATTAAAAGCCAAATTCAGAGACTGATTCTCTACTGTGTTACACTAGTTTTACGTTGGTTAAAAATCAGTGGAATCACACCAGTGCAGACTCTAATGTGACAGTGTTTAGACTCAGATATACAGTTTGGGGGTTCCAATTGGAAATGTGCATCATTCAGTTTAGATGCTACATTCATGTGTTAAAATGGTCAGCATGGTCTATACTTTGTATAATGTTGCTTTATTGCAAAATAAGATATTTCTAGAGAGAATAATATACTCTTTCATTATATCAGAAGAGCATGTCACACGTGCATTAATGAACTGCAGTATTGAGAACTGTAACTAAAAGCTTTATACCTGGATTAAAAGGCAACTAAAGGCCGGATTCAATGACGTACTTGACCACATGCATAACTTTAGGCATGTGTGTAGTCCCACATCTACACAGCAAAAAGTGAGTCTCACAGCCCAGGTCAACTGACTCGAGCTTGGCATGCTAAGGGTCTAAAAATGGCAGTGTGGATGTTCCCATTTGGGCTGAAGTCCAGGCTCTGAAACCCAGCAAGCGGGGAGGTCTCAGAACCTGGGCTCCAGTCCACGCCAGAATGTCTACACTTAGCCCTTACTTTAGTGAGAGCCTGTGTCAGCTGACTTGGGCTCTGAGACTTGCTACGGTGGTGGTGGTGGTGGTGGAGAAGGTTTGCTGTGTAGATGTATCCCCACTGGTTTCAAGAGGCCTATTTGCACATTTACGTACCTTGCTGATTAAGGGCCGCAGTGAATAAAAGACACCCAACATAAATGAAGAAAGCAATACAAATACTAATCTGCATAGTTTACACCAGGGTTTAGGTTGATTTAATTATGTATCTCAGAGGTGTGGATTTTTCACAGCCCTGAGTGAGGTAGATAGGTCAACCTAAGTTTTAGACATAGACGAGGCCAAAGAATGCTCCTGTGAAGCTTTATCTGACTGCTTCTCTGAGGACCTCAGCCCTGACTCAACCAGCTCTCTAGCTGCTCCAGGCTGTCTCCAGCAGTACTCCCCTGCTGCTCCTGACCATGACCGTCCTCCCTTCTGAGCCTTCAGCTCTGTTATATAGTCCTTGCCGATTCCCCCACAGCTGGAGTCCAGTCATTATAATTAAATCTCCCTAACACATTCAGTTGCTGTCACTAATTATTACTGGGGTTCTGAGGTCACAGGCGAGGCTGAGCCCAGTTTAAGTTAAAGGACCAGCCAACCCGAGACAACTTCAGACACTTATCAGATTATCACAAGAGAGTCGCAACTGCTTCACTGCTGATAAATATCAGGTATATCCCATAGTCTTTTAATGGAGGCTTAGTCAGAGGAAGGGCTAAAGGATTTGGCCCAGTAATAAAATCTTATATTAATCTAGGAGGATCATAAAACCTGGCTAATGAGGATCTCCTGTGTTTCCAAATGTGCCTGTTTTGTCTTGAAGTTCCCCTGATTTCAGCGGGCGAGCCATATAAAATGACTACAAGCAGAGTAAAATGGGCAGGGGGGTCAATATCAGGCCTTATGGCAATAAAAAAGGGTTTCTCCATGTGTAGAAGTGATTGAGTCAATGAAATTCTATTTCTAACAACAGAGTTAGTACAGATGGGGATACATGTAGCATTAGCCTGAATCCCAGCATACAGTGGAATAACAGGGAATAAAATGGTGGACAAAGCAGCTAAAAGCACTGTACAAAATGGAAGGATTCACACAGAAATACCCTTGAGTGAACAGGAATTCAAAAGCCTAATACAGAAAAATTTAAAAGAGGAATGGTAAGAAATTTGGATCAACAGGGAAAAAAACAAAGTGGTTTTTGAATTGTGCCCTAGAGTTGAGGATAGTGACATCTTTCTGGGCCTGAATAGGAAAAATTAAGTGATTTTGTTTAGAGTACTAAATGACCATTGTGGTATAAACAAAATCATTTTTGAATAAATAAACCCAAAGGTGGACTATGTGTGCGCTGTAAGGTAGAAGAAACAATTGATCGTTTTTTATGGGTATTGTAAGAGCTTGGATAAAGAAGGGGAAAACTTTCTGAGGAATTTAAGGTAACAAACGTTACGTGACATTAATCAGTAAACATATCAAGGAAATGGGGTAGTATTAAGGAGAAAAGTTAGACTACCTTAAAGACCCAGGGCAGAATGAAAGAATATAAACTGCTATGTATTTAGGAATTACAGCTGGTGGCCACTCTAGACCAGGGGTTCTCAGGACAAAATTTTTGGTGGCCTCAGAGTGGTGGCCACTCTCATACTTTTTACTAAAATACTTTAGCTTTAGGAAAAACAAATAAACATGCACATACACACGTCTGTATCATTGTAATTTATTTATTGCTAGCTAGTAAGTCTGTTGTGAAAAGTGATATTAACAAACATACAAGTATCACTTTTCACAGCAGATTTACACAGCCCTGGCAAGCCTAGGGACAAATTAATCCCTGGATAGGGAGTTGGGGGAGGCAGCAGAGGCCAAGAATGATGGGGATGGGTGGGTGGGGGCCAGGGAAGCAGCAGGGGGCTGGAGCCTGAAGCCCCACAACCAGAGCCTGAAGCCCCATGGCCAGGGGACGGGGTCTGGGGATAGAGCCCGAAGCCATGTTGCCGAAGGCTGGGACCTGCTGCTGTGCAGCCGAAGCCTCGGGATGCAGCCTGAAGCCCCATGGCCAGATCCTGCTGCCCTGCCACCCCAGGGCTGAAGCCCAAAGCCTGAGCCCCACCGCTCCTGGGAAGGTGGGGAAATCATGGGCTGCCTGCTCCTACAGCGTTGTGCCTGAGGTGTCTCCAGAGGGGGGCAGGGCCCAGCCCCTGCTGGTGGCCCCAGCAACCAACACCAAGGTGGTGCATCCAGGAGCAACAGGGAGGGGAGGCTGTGACTGCAAGAAAAGCCCCTGGTGGCTGCATGCAGCCAGGTTGGCTGCATTTGAGAAACGCTGCTCTAGACTATCCAGTCAAGTCTGCTTTGCTATGAAAAAAAAGAAAAGAAAAATGAAAAAAAAGGGGGAAGGAAGGGCAGGAAAGAGGTTTTCAATAGAAAAGAGAGGGTTAAATGAAAAGGAGCAGAAAAATAATAATATATTTTACTGGGAAAATAATGTCCTTGATTAGGCAAAGAGTCTTCCCTCACTCCCAACAGCAGAAGAGCAGATACAGTTGTTCTCAGCCTCAGATGCAACTGAGCATCACACAGTACAGCTCAAGTGGGTATGTGTGCAAAGGTCACCTTTGTGCTCCCCAGATGCGGTGTACCACGCCAATGCTCTCAGAATAAGTTAAAGGACTTTGCAGACTGGTTTAAGTTATAGTGACCCAAAGTGATGATCATAATCATGTAGAACTGGAAGTTATCTTGATTGGTCATCTGATTCAGTCCCCTGCACTGAAGTAGTACTAAGTAGTATCTAGACCATCCCTGACAGATTCTGAAAAATAGGTCTGACCTGTTCTGAAAAACCTCCAATGATGGAGATTCCACAACCTCCCTAGGTAATTTGTTCCAGTGCTTAACTACCCTGACAGTTAGGAAGTTTTTCCTAATGTCTAACCTAAATCGCCCTTGCTGCAATTTAAGCCCATTGCTTCCTGTCCTGTCCTCGGTGGATAAGGAGAACAATTTATCACTGTCTCTTTATAACAACCTTTTACAAACTTGAAGATTATTATCTTGTCCCCCCTCTGTGTTCTCTTCTACAGATTAAACAAACCTAGTTTTTTTCAATCTTTCTTCTTAGGTCATGTCTTCTAGACCTTTCACCACTTTTGATGCCGTCCTCTGGACTTTCTTCAATTTGTCCACAGCTTTCCCAAAGTGTGGTGCCCAGAACTGGATACAATACTCCAGCTAGACCTTGTCAGTGCCAGGTAGAGTAGAAGATTTACTACTTGTCTCTTGCTTACAACACTTCTGGTAAATACATCCCAGAATAATGTTTGCTTTTTTTGCAACAGTGTTACATTGTTGACTCATATTTAGTCTGTGATCCACTAGAATCCCCAGATCCTTTTTTGCAGTACTCCTTCCTAGGCAGTCAGTATTAAATTGTTTTAACATAATTTATTCTTGACAAATCCATATTGATGGTTACTTATCATCTTATTATCTTCTAGATGCTTACAAATTGCTTGTTTGATTATTTGCTCCATTATCTTTCTGGGTACCGAAGTTCATCTGACTAGTCTATAATTCCTTGGATTGTCCTTATTCCTCTTTTTATAGATAGGTACTATATTAGCCCTTTTCTAGTTCTGGGATATCTCCCATCATCCCCCTTCGATTTCGAGTGGTCCTCCTGTGGCCAGCTCTGCTAGTTTTAGTATCACTTTGAAAAAATGACCCAGTACAGGCTGAGGATCAGAACCAGAATGTTTTATGTATTAGCATATGTCTTGCTCATCTTTGCCACATGAGCATTTGTGGCAGGACAAAATGAACAGAAGGAAAAGCCAACAACTACTTCCGCTCTTGAATAGAGAACATGAAAAAGCTGATTTAGTTAAAGGAGTTTAATAGTTATCCAAACCCCCAAACCTTCATTTTTGAGCTACTGTAATGTCAAAATATCCTATTCAATGTACCTGAAATTTGGATTTAAAATTAAAACTCACTTTGTGCTAAAACTTAACTGTTGTTTTTACAGCTTTGCTAGGAAACTCCTTCAAAATCAGGACTTATCCTGAAAATGATGACATATCTGTAAAGCAAAGTGGTAGTAACAGGTGCTGCTGTTCCACTCACACACAGCTACATGCACATATAAAATTTAGATACTCTTCTACAACATGTAACAAGGTTTAGACAGGAAAAATATTTTTGATGGAAGTCAAGCTTGATAAAAGGGATGCATACTGTCATGCCTGAAAGTAAGGTATTAATAATTAAACCATGCAATCATTACCTCAGGATATTATTTCTTAAATATCTCTTGCAAAGGCAATATGATTACATATGAATTATATCGATTTTCTACCAACAACAAAAAAAAACAGAAAGAGGAACTGAATTACACTGTCCAATTTTCTGTAAAGTTCACTGTATGGGAAGAAATTAATAAAAGCTACCACCACCCATTTTTATGGGAACATAAAATGGTGTGAACTTCCATTTTTAATGAAGATGCATAACACGTTTATGAAGACTCACTAATAACACTATAATGAACTGAAAGCTACGGATACATTAAGAATGAAAACTTTGAGAGATGTATTTACTGTGTCTTGTTTCAAGACAGGGAGCAGTTCCTTTTGAATCTACCCACAGAAGAGGAACGTCAAATGAAATTAATGTGAACTCCATATAAATTCATCTCCCTTGATGTGTAAACGGTCTATGGAATTTGGTAACCATTGCATTCTAGCTAAGTTCTCTACCTAGCAGTAATGTTCTGCCTTTTTCTCTTCAATGTGGGGTACCATGCAGTCTTCTCAGAGTCAGCCAATCTGGGTGGATGGATGGATGTATGTGTCTGACAAGTTTCATGGGAGCCTCTGGAAGAGAGCTTAATGGGAATGAAGGAATTTGCTTAGGCCCTGACTTCAATGGGGAAGCCCAGGGTTGCTCCATGTGGTTCTCTTGGCAGGATAACTAAGTGCAATCATTGATTCATGTCAGTGACATCACAGCAGAATTTTTGGAAGCCTTCATGAGCCATTGCTAACATGACAAGGGCCTTCATTAGTAGAGCAAGGTGAATACTGCAAAAAAAAAAGTGAGTATTAATTAAAATGAATTAAATATTAATCAAATGTTAAACTAATTTACTTTGACTGCATTCACACCCCTTTTGTACTCACTTTCCTCCAACGTTATAGCAAATGTGTTTACTATTGGGAATATTTGCTGAAACAGTGAATTTTAAGCACATAACATTTTAAGCATTTTTAAGCGTATGTGAGGAAAGCAAATTGGAAACACCTAATTGCATGTATTCACACCAGAGTTCTGGGAGTTATGTTTATCCAACAAGGAAGCAGAAATATACCACATGGTCTAGCTGTCCAGTCAAAACAGCTTCAATTCTAAGTATCAAATACGTTCAATAACTTACATGCAAACAAGCTACAAATCAAGAATTATTTGACGACATTTTTCAGTGAATAATTTGGAATAACAAATACATTTGAGAAAATTGTAATCTTTTGGTGTGGTGGACCATTTGTGAACAGCAAAAGATGAAATTTGGTGAATAAAATATTTGTTGTTAATAATTCAGACAGCTCTGTTAATCAGTCCCTTCATGTCACCCTTTTGTGTTAATTTTGAAAATTAGTTTAGAAGCTACAGAGAGCTGGGATAGTAGCTAACATCTATCTGGGAAAACCCTCCAATTTATATTTTTTGTTTTAAAAAATTCTCGTATCCTACCTAGTCTTTTGCCATGGTTCAGTTTTACTATGGCTTTAGACAACATTTTTAAAATGTAAGCAACATCTTAAAGCTATGATAGACTTGAAAATTGATGAGCAGGAGGCTGAGTGCTAATTGACTTCCAAGAATTTTGCATGGATGACAGAGGACTTCCTGAGCATCTAATCCACCTAATAATTAGTGGTTGATATGACGCCTGTAAGTCACATCTAAGTCAGGGTATAGACATAGATCTAGTGGGTCTTTTCCATCTCTTATTTCTATGATCCTGTATGTCAGTTAAGTGCTCAAAAATTGTCTTCCTAGATTAGTGGTTCTCCAATTTATTCATTCTATGCTCCACTTATCAGCTGAAAGAGTGTCTTATAAGTCAACCTTGCATTCAAATGCCCCAATTCCAAACTGCTTCACTCTCAAAAACTGTGGTGGTCCACAGACCACAATTTGCGAACCTCTGAGCTACACACCTGGCTTCCACAGGGCTACATAGTATTCTGGCCCTCTAACACCCTAGCAGTCTGACTCTTTCAGTCAGATCTTGGCAATCAAAGGACCATGTTCTGTAGTAGTGTGTAAATTGAGCTTAGTTTTAAAAAAATGTTAAAATAATAGATATATGGGACAAACTCAGAACCTCACATTTGAGTGCCTCTGAATTTTGTGGTTGGGAGGAGCATTTAGAATCAGATCCCTACTCAGAGCCTGAACCCATGGTTCTGGTTCTGAGTCACATATAGGTACAAAAGGGCGTTTTCCAGTAGCTTTGGATGCACTGTAAATCGTTGCAGAACAACTCACCATTTCAGCACTACCAAATGAGACTCCCAACTTTAATTCAGCCCTCAGCTAAACTTGATCCAGAGCCAAATACTGGCTCTTCAGCCCATCTCTATCAAAATCCTGTCTGTCTTTGTTATAAATAGTGTTACATTAGTCCCATTATTATTATTATAAATTTATTATTTAAAAATAGTGTTACAATAGTCCTATTTATTTATTTATTTATTTATCATGTATTATGGTAATTCTTAAGGCAGCAACTGAGATCAAAGCCCCATTGTGCTAGTCTCTGTACAAACACACACAATTAGAAAACATCCCTACCTAAAGAGCTTAAGTTCTGTGTTTTCCTATTGGAGGAAGTGTTGGTGAAATGGACAGGTCTAGGAACACCTTGAGGAAGAGGTGTGTAGGAAAGGGAGACTACAACATGTAAAGAAAAGAGACTGAATTCTGTGTCCACAATAAGAAGCCATTTTGGGGGCGGGGTCTCCTGAATCAGGATTAAGACGCTGCAGGTGCTGCACAGCATTAGTTTACAGAACCTCTACAGCTGACACCAGCTGGGATCCTATTTCCTGCTCAATAGACCTTCAAAACTTTCCAGTAGATTTAAAGGAAAGAGAGCTGCTTTTTTTGTTCTCTGTCCTAAAGTCTACTGGTTTGCCCATAACATCCCATTGACAAAACTACTAGCAGTTAAAAAGACTCTCAAACAGCTCAACCAAATACAGTAGCATAAAAACTGCTAATCCCCAGGCAGGGTTTTTCTCAGTTGCATCTCAGTTTGGGCCATATATTAAAAAGCTTTTGTCTTTCCGTTGAGATGGGAGTAAAATCTTTTTTGAAAAAAACTTGTGTAGTAAATAGAAAATCCATGATTTAAATTAATGATTTATTCCTTTAAAGCCAGTATGGAATCTATCATCGGTATGATAAAATGCACATTGTCCTCTATTTGCATATAGCCAAGTAGCTGTGCAATATCTGGCAGTGAATATGAAAAAATATCAATTTTTCCTGGTTTCAGGCCTATCTCCGGAGTCTTGAGATATGTATCACTTGTTTTTCAAATACCGCTGCAAGTAATTTAAGCACTGCACTCAGAGGAAGAGTGTGTGGAAGAGTGTGTCTATATGTGTATGCACACGTCTGTATTACCTGATTGGCACTAATATTTGTGTTTGTTAACTAGGAGGACTGCAGCTGTCCTCCAAGCATATTATTGCAGAGGAACTGATCATTAAGAGCCTGATCCAAAGCCAGTGGAGCCTGATCCAAAGCCCAAGCCAAGTGAAGTCAATGTAACGATTCCCATTGATGTCAATGAAGGTTCGATCAGGCTCTTAGAGCCTAAATTTTAAAATCGTATATACCCATTTCTGTGTCCATGTTGAATTTCCAGCAAAACTTCCCCTGTGGGTAGGTTGTTACGTAATTACCTGTTGCAGAGTTTCTTGCACTTCCCTCTGAAGCATCTACTATTAGCCACTGTTAGAGACAGCCACTGATGCATCCCCAGAATGCAGGATGTGGGCCCTTGTTTGTGCCCATGTGAGGTTATTCCGGTGGGGATGGGGCAGTGTATTCTTCAAAATGGCATCCTCAGCTCATGATACTAGACCAAACCATGTCTGGTTTTGTCTTAGTACTGGACAGGGGACAAACAACACAAAAACAGGACTGTCGGGCTTAAAACAAGACGAATGGCCTGCCTAGACTAGATGGAGCTGGTATGGCAGTTCCTGTGTTTCTTAACAACATGAATGATTTGCAGTCACAACTCATTGTGCCCAAACCAGGACTATGCAGCACTTAAATTCCACTTATTCCCTAGCTGAATGCTTAAGCAGTACATGGGTGGGTCTCTTCTTGCCCTTCTGCACAGGATTGAATTTCACTTCAGGGTGCAAAACTGTGCCCACAGAAGTGGAGACCCAATTGGTAAACAAGGCTCTCAACATATTTTAATTGGTACAAGCTAATGTTTAATACAAATATACTTTTGTATACAAATTATATCATATAATAGATGATTTCACGTTCCCCTCTCAGAGCATACATCCTCAGTCACTGAGACAGAGTGAGTTTCTGCTGCTCCTTGCCATTTTGGCTAAATCTGCAGCACAGATTTTTAAATGTTTTCTATTTGTTTTATCACAACTTTTTGTGAAACCTTATGTTTGATGAGCAAACAGTGGGTAAACATTTTGCACTGAGACTTTAAAAAAACAAACCCAGAATAATTTTCTCAAATAGCCCCTTTCTTACCTCGCCCCCTGATATCACGCGGCAATAGCTGGTCCATTTCAACATAGGAGAACCAGAGGGATAAGAAGGGAGATAGCAGCGTGGAAGTACTGGGTCCCTCTTCCGCCCATATGGTTCAGGTTTGCATCTTGGCTGGCATGATAACACAATTGCTGGCAGATCGAATGTTTAGTCTGCAGAGCATAACAGCCAATGAGTTGGAGTGTAATGTACATGTGAAGATGTTTGTAATATTCCACACTGGCTGAACCTACAGCAGGAGTGAATTCAGATGCAGTGAATTCAGAGATGCTGCATGAATCCTTCTGTCAGCACAACAGTGTCATTTTCAGGCTTTTGCACTTGAGAAGGCAAGGACTGTGCCTCTGGGGATAGGAAACTGCACCCATCACTGTGGCAGAAATTTTTAGCTTGCAGCATCAAAGGCCATGTATTCTGATGCATTTTAAAGGTACTTTCCATCATCGATTTATCACCCCTTGAAATATTACTGTAGATCAGTGGTTCTCAAACTTTTGTACTGACCCCTTTCACAGAGCAAGCCTCTGACCACCCCCCCCAGCTTATCAATTAAAAACACGTTTTTTATATATTTAACACCATTATAAGTGCTGGAGGCAAAGCGGGGTTTGAGGTGGAGGCTGACAGCTCATGACCCCCATGTAATAATCTTGTGAGCCGCTGAGGGGTCCCGACCCCCAGTTTGAGAACCCATGCTGTAGATGAATGTTAATAGTTACTAAGCAAATGGGTGCTGCCCTTTCTACCCCCAGACAGACTGTCGAAGCCAGATGCACAATGGTTGGAATTGATTCCTGGCAGCCTTGAGGACTGGGGGACAGTAAGGGTGATGTACAGTTAACTTTGCCCATCATCTGTCCTGTGAAAAGTGACGGCTGCACCTGAGGATTGGGGTCTTTGTTTCTAATAGTTGTCTCTCCAATATTGAAATACCATTTCTGGAAGGAGTATTTCTGGAAAATGTGACAAAGGCCAAAGGTCAGTAGATTGTGCTGGAGGTAGCCAAGTGTCTCAGGCCACCTATCGTTTAAGACACTTAAATGTTTGCGAAGGGTGCACAGTGAATGCAGTGCTGCGATGTGTGGAAGGGAGCAAGGTTAGGGGAGAAGAAAAGTACTGAACTACTAGTAATTAGAGATACTTTCAAGCTAGATAACCAGATCCAAGGACCTCTGAACTTTAGTTGGAGGACATTCTGAACCTAGATCTAGCACTAAATTTTGAATCTGTTTTTTATAACAGACCAAAACTCCAAATCTAAAAATCCCTAAACATTTTAGAGTGCTAGAAATAACTTGCACCTAATCTTCAGGCCGGGGATCATGTATACCTCTGCACGACAGACCCCCTGATCTTTACTGAGGGATATGAACACTACCAGGGGTTCTGGAACAATTTTTATAGTGGGGGTGCTGATGATGGAAACCATGTATTTGGTGTTTGTTATTACTACATCAATCTAGGGGTGTGTGGCAGGCCCCCCAGCTCCCCTAGTTCCAGCACCACTGAAAAGTACTATAGTACAAATAATAATAACCGTGAATACATAACGCTGAGCATTTTATTCACATTTTGCAACTTGAGCCCACCTTTGCTATCAAGATTCCCAGTTTGGAATTATTTCCTTTGTATCTTCCCTGCTAACAGGAGCTTTCCCCCTTCCCCCTAGAGGCTTGAAGACATTCTGTGCTTCAAGCCTTCATTCCCTGTGTTCTTTTTTTTCAGGTGTCACTGAGCTCCACTCGTGGGTGGCGGTGAAAGGGGAAAAGCAGAGAGATCCTTGCAAATAGTTCAAACAGATTAAGAGTGAGCTGCAATGTCGCTGAAGTAGTAGGAATTCATTTTATTGAAGAATACATATAATAAAGATAGAACAAAGGGAGTGAAATGGTGAACAGATGGGTGGGTGTTCATCAGTGGCTCATGATCTGTGTGTGAACAGCGTAGTTCATGCCCTCCCTTTTTTGTTGTTGTTTTTGATGCATCAGGATGGGATGTGATATGATGTGACAGAATGTGTCAGAAACTTTGGGGGAAATGAAACCCCCTTCTTTTTTGAACATCAAACTATCACTATCAATAGGAACAGCAACTGTTCAAAATTTGTTTCAGAACTGCCAAGAAGTGAACATTCACAGGAGGGTGGGGGGGGGGAAATTTCCCGGCTGTTTGCAAGGTGGACACAAATGCAAACTGCAGGAGGCTGACAACTTGACACATGTCTAATAAATCTAAAGCATGTGGAAAAAAGTCAACATTTCACTGTATGAGAAAGCATTACCAGGATGAAAAATAGCACGCGAAAAAGAATAACCATGTAAATATATCTGTGTACACTGAATTCAGTAAGTAATTTAGCCCCTGAAGCCTCAACTCCATTTTTAAAAAAAAATCTGAGACACTTTGTTTAAAGCAACATTTAGCTTCTGTGCTGAGGATGCAGGGGCTTTGCTGCATTATAAATGAACAAGGTGCAAAAGCTGAGTCCAGTGAGCAGATGCTGGAGACTCACTGTGCTGGTGACAAAGGGCTAGAGTGCAAGAACCTTCAGCGTCACGGCTGTTCTTCAGCTCAGAGCAGGAGAGGTTTTAATTTGACAAGTTGGTTGGATGCAGGGAATTCACAGAGCCTGGTCAATGCCAAACAGATTTGACCACCTACAGCATGGCCGCACTCAGCCAAGAGAATAGCAGTTGTGGAGATTTCTATGCTACAAGTGCTTTGACACTAGGCACATACCAGGGAGTCCATAGGAGGCTAGTTACCAGAGCCTGTGAATTCCTTTAAACAGGAAAAAAGCATGGAAGAGAAAATCATGTTTCCAGTATTAAAATAATTAAGGATTTTTATTTTAGATGGCTGGGTTGATTATTTTTTAAAGCTCCTAATCTTGTTTTCCTACAGTTGATATGATGCAAAGTACAAGCATGAAAATGAATGCCAAAACTAATGACAATTCTCATATAAGCCCCATGTAAACAGAAACATCAGCATTAAAGTTATGAATCTTCATTTGTGCCACTGAGCTAAAATGTGTATCTTTCTGCATTAAAGGAATATAGACATACAGCACCGTGTAGTGTCTATGTGCAGTACAGAAACCTGACATGGTCTCTCCAATTTATGAGGAAATTGACATAATTTAAAAAAAAAAAAGGCAAAGCCACTTGTGAACTGGATTTTGCATAATGGGATTAATTTGGTTGACTGTCATATCAACTGTGCTGCAGAATGCAAGTTAATCACAACATCAGACTGATTTAAAAGACGAAAGAAAGAAGGAGAGGAAAAAGAAAGAAAGGAAAGGTATTTCTTTCCTTGTTTGACTCTCCTTTCATTTAAAATGCATCCTGTTGCTACTGTATCTGTTATAACTATAGCAAACAATGTCAGCCTTCTATTACAATGGATACCTGAGTGAACTGATCTCAGTATGGCCTTCTCTCTCCCCATAAAAAAAAGTCGACAGCTTTTCCAGGATCATGCAAAACTGCTTCCAAGGAATGCCAAAACTATATGCTATATGTAGTTCCTCAGAATTTAAACTGATCAACAGAGTTGAAGCAGCACTAAACATCTTGTCATTCAGAACTCAATTGCTGCCTTCTCTTCCACTTACTCCCTTCTTCTGAGAAGCCAATTCTCAGCAGTTGGCTGCCTAGTGTACCAGTGTTGCTACCCTTTTTTGGATTCCTCCACAGCTTTGCTTACAATACAAATACCGTCATTCTTCGAGAAGCTCTGCATAACATCAAAAAAAGAAATAAGTATTCTTTAGTCATTCACAGTTGATTCTGTCTATGTATAAAGATATACGGGAAGGAAGAATGAAATAAACCTTCTCACAGGCTCTCTCACGTTGTGTTCTTGGCAAAGGTTTCAAAAACAGGGGCTGCACATGAACATGACACATCACTTAAGTCCTTTAGTTTCTATGGTTGCAGTGGATTTCACTTTCAGGGGGCATCCCGGGAAGGAATTAATGCAGCTCAGTGCTTTGGGCATGATGGAATTGAAGAATTAGCTTTGGAAATTGATCCTACCATGATAGTGGTGACAGAGAACAAGGAATCAGGACTGCTGGGATGTCAAAAGAACTTACGCTTCCAAAGTACAGTATCATGTCAGTGATTTCTGAAGAACCTTGACCATACCAAGGCCTATTACTGCTCCTTCCTCCCTGCCTCCCTTCGTCTCAGCCAGCATTGCGCTCTATCCAGTACAGCACACTGACTAGGTTAAACAATTATGGTACACTAATTGGCCTGTGTCGGTCCTGATGAGAAAGTAAACAAATGCCATGCAGAAAAGCTAAGACAAATTGTATCTAATTAAATTGATGAAAAAAATGACATTGCTTCCCCCACCCCCAATAAATAAATAAATACACAAACTAGGCAACCCACAGCCTTGCAAACCCGGGCTTACAGCTACATGCCCCTCTCGTTACACATTGCACCTGTGAGGGAGCGGCTGTGCCATGCAGAAGAAAACACAGGTGGCCAACGGGGCCACGACAAATGCAGGGCCCACTGGGGATGACAGTAATGAGACCACCTCATGCCAAGTGCTGTATTCTTTGTTCAAGGGCAGAGAGCAGGCTGCCTAACGTGGGTTTGAAATGCCACGGCTTTTTATTTTTTTCTTAACTAATAAAAACAACCCTTTGTGATGGTTTGGGAATTTGCAGAACTTCTGCATTCTGGTTGATATGAAGTTATGACAAAGTGTTACTGTCAAAACTGCTGTGTTCTGAAGGCTTTTCTCTGTCTTTTACCGGCATGAAAAGCATGTCTTCCTCAGGCTGAGGACAAAAGGAAGGAACTTAACTTTTAACAATGGAAGTTTGGTCACAGTAGTAGGCACCCTTGGAAAACCATTTTTATCTCAACTATCTGAAGGGGGGGGGAAATGAGGAGAGCGGTGGAAAGTTATCCAAAAGACAGAACTAAGAAAACCAGGTATTGGAAGCAGGCGTTAAATAGAGAGCCACATGAGAAGGCAGGAAGAAGGAAGACGTCAAGCTGGTTAAGGGCAAAGGAAGTAAGCTGGCCTATGGGGAAGAAGGCCTTAGATTCCAGTCCACAAGCCATGCACTGAAGCAGGACACTGGACCACCCAAGGGACTCTGACCCAGTTTCCGGGGAGGAAACAGAGACAGAGCATTGCAGTTATGATGTTTGTTTTCTAAAGGATCTGTATTCTAAATATTCTAAAGGATCTCCCGTGTTTATCCATTTAAGTAAAGGAGCAATAGTGTGTTAGATTCTGAGCAAAGTGTGTTGGTGTGTTAAATGCTTCACAAGTACTGTGTACCTGCAGAGAGAGAGTTAAACTGTAAACCAGAAACTCCTTTCGGGTGGAGCTCTGGGAGAGGGTGTATTTAAGTTCAGGGGAGTCTGAAGGGTCCAGAGGGACTAGGCAGGTTCCAGCTCTCAGAAGGGAGTGTTAGACACAGGGTGTTCATGCTGAGTGTGTACCCACACACCTCCTGGGTGTGGTGTTCTGTCCCATTGCGTGGCACTGAGACCACTTAGAGAGGGAGTTAAATGAGTCTGCTCTACAGCCTTCGCGAACAGCCAGTTGGCTTTTAGCTCATGCTGTAGAGCAGGGGTCCCCAACGCGGTGCCCGTGGGTGCCATGGCCAGCAGTCAAGCATCCACCAAAATGCCGCAGAAATTCGGTGGCATTTCGGCGGATGCTCGACCGCCGCCACGGTCCTTCGTCTGGCGCCCGCCAGACGAAAAGGTTGGGGACCACTGCTGTAGAGGCTCATGCACTAAGCTCCAGAGGGCCCCGGTTCCCGCCCACCAGCCAGGATGGGGGCAGTGGCTGGACTTTGTTCAGGTTCTGTAGGTTAAAACACCTAGGGATTCAGACACAGAGGTGTGGATTCCCCCCCCCTCCCCCCCCCAGCAATCTGGGAGGCGGTCAGCAAGGGGGTGTGAAACCAGATCTGTGACACTCTTACAAAGAGCTTTTTAAACAGTAACTAAGGTTGTGTCCCCTAGATCCTCACACAGAAGGTACTCTCTGTGCATAGATATCCCCCCTTCCAGATGCCGGGGGTGGGGGTATCAGGCACATCTGTAGCATCATCCCACTACACCCTGGATCCTGCGGAGGCCTCTCTGAGCTGTCCAAGTTTGTACTTATGTGAGGGCTGCCATCTTGGCTGACACTGGAGATTGAACCCAAGGATTTCCAGAGCTAAAGGCAGAGTCTCTGCAGCTTGAACGAGAGATTTAGACTCTGTAGCTGGGAGCTGTACTAGACACACTCTCTGTGGATCAGGCACAGAAGGGGGACTTGTAACGCATGCTGATCAGTGTATTACACTAGCACAGCCTAGTACAAGAGTTGCAGGAGGATACAGGAAGAATTGTTGGGAGAGGTGCAGCAACAAATCATCTCCTCTCTGGCCAATGGAAATTAGCTAGGTAAAGCAATATACATCTTGGGGCCCTGAGAGCAATTAGAACCATGTGTAGTTGCTGGTATCATGGAGTCACTCTGGGAGCCAGAGCTGGACCTCTGGGGCTCCCAGATTTGGGAGTAGGCCCCACAGCCTTTTCCAGGGCAGGCAACATCCCCTTTGCTCCAGTGGGACATGTTGGGGAGTTTGTCCTGAGAGAGCCCTTCAGAGAATTCCTCCCTCAGACCACTCTCCTACAGATTTTTTCATGGGAAGGAATGAGCTGGGCCTAATTAATTGGTGAGATGGTAACAGGTCAGTGAATTCTAACTCCAGGGCATTGAGTACAACATATGGAAATTGGGTAGTTAAATCCATTCAAGTCTCTTTCAGAGATAGCCCACAAAGTATTAGTATCCAAGGGTATCATCTAAATCCCACTGGTGGTAATGGAAAGAATTGTATTGACTTCAGCGAGTCTTACCTCAAGCCCATACTGGCAGCATCAGCAACTGATTATGCATTGCCATACTAATCCCCTGCTTTGACTTGCTTACAGCTTTCAAAAATGTTCATCTATTAGGATAAAATATTCCAGGCCTGACCTCTGCCTGAATGTTAAGTTTTTGCTTAATAATTTAAGACCAAATTCTTCCGTTGTTTTTGAGTGGGAGAGAGGGAAAACATAGACTTTCCTCTTAGCAAATTCTTGGGACTGTTTTTTGAACAAGTCTAGTACTGACGTATCTGAGGGTTCAAATTTGAAGTTCACTTGAGAAATAGCCCTCCTCGAGAAGTCCATTGGAACGAAATGTGATGACCACCATCTTGGCTGACACCGGGGTTGGCTGGGGTGACTCCAGAGCATTACAGCTTGCATTTAAGAGCCAGCCTCTGTTGATGACAGCTATAACAGACCCATGTTCTCTGTGGATTGGGCACAGCCTGGAACATGTAACACACGCTTTCCAACAAGTTACATGGAAAATTGGCTTTGGATTGACTGAATTGTGAGCCTTTGCGAATCCCACTTTGGGCATGTGCAGTACAGTTGGTAAGGTTGCTTTTGCCCTTTTTAGCCATTTTGGGAGCAAAGGCAGACTGTGCTATGCATGAGTGCAGCTGACTCAGCTGCATGGTGGAAAATGCTATTCACATACACGGTGAAGGAAGCTGAGCTGAAGGAATCTTTACTGCATTCAATACCAAAGCCTACTGGAGTGAATGGTTTTACACCCACTTTGTAACTGACCATATGGTGTGCAAAGAATGGAGATCAGGCCCTGTGTCATGTATGTGTCCAGTGTATTGACTCTGTCTGATTCAGGCTGTAAGCGCCTTGGCTATAGACCTTGCGTCTTCCTTGTTTGTACAACACAAAACCCACTGTTGACACAATAAATAATAATGTGGAGCTATCTCCTGATTTCACTCAACTGATCCTTCAGGCTGACACATGTTAAGTACTCCATCTTATGCAACACACCTAAGAGCTGTTTGTGTTGAAACATCAGTAAGTTCAAAGCAACAGGGTGTAGCTTAATTAACTAGTGCTTATATGGCAGTTTGATGGTACACATATTATATGTGTCATTATTATTAATTATGAGTATAACTTGACTTGCTGTATGTTAGTAATATGTTCATGTTTCAGTCAATTTTTGACCATGGACTATGTAGACGTTACAATGGAGAAAGTGTTGCCCAGCTCTTAGAGCATGTCACTCTGTACTTTGCTCCCTGCAAAAATCACTTAACAAAGGTGAGCAAGCCACATCACCAAGAGGGAAACTGAGGCATGGAGCTGTTTCATGACTTTTCCCTGGCACCTGACTCCCAGTGTGTTACCTCCTGGACCGTGTTTTTTCCTGGTGAGTAACTATCAGAGAAGTAATTGTCCCAATAAGTGCACATTTACATCCACAAATGTGGGATTTTCACATACAGTTTAGGCAGCCAATTTTGAATTTTTTCCCCCAATGCTTACATGGGTCCTTATTGCACCTTCTCCAGCTGAAATCATCAGGACTTTTGCCACTAAGTTCAGTAGAATTTGTTTTTTTATTATTATTATTACACTAGCACCCAGCTAACCTAAGAACAGAGCAGTATTGTGCCAGATACCATCTATATACCCAATCCCCACATCAAACAGCTAACTGGACAAGAGAGAAGATTAGCGGTATTGTCCCATTTTACAGGCAGGTAACTGAGACAGCAAGATTAAGGGTATGTCTACACTACGAAATTAGGTCGATTTTTAATAGAAGTTGATTTTTTAGAAATTGATTTGATACAGTCAATTGTGTGTGTCCCCACTAAGCACATTAAGTTGGTGGAGTGCATCCACAGTACCGAGGCTAGCATTGACTTTCGGAGCATTGCACTGTGGTAGCTATCCCACAGTTCCCGCAGTCTCCGCCCCCCCCATTGGAATTCTGGGTTGAGCTCCTAATGCCTGATGGGGCAAAAACATTGTCGTGGGCGGTTCTGGGTACGTCATCAGGCCCCCCTCCCGCACTGAGAGCAACGGCTGAGAATCGTTTTGCGCCTTTTTTTTCATGCAGCCGCCATACCGCAGCAAGCATAGAGCCTGCTCAGATCGCCGCGGCAGTTATGAGCACTGTAAACACCACGTGCATTATCCTGCAGTGTATGCAGCACCAGAACCTGCAAAAGCAGGCGAGGAGGCGACGGCAGTGCGGTGACGAGAGTGATGAGGACATGGACACAGACTTCTCTCAAATCACGGGCCCCGGCAATTTGGACATCATGGTGGTAATGGGGCAGGCTCATGCCATGGAACGCCAATTCTGGGCCCAGGAAACAAGCACAGACTGGTGGGACCAAATAGTGTTGCAGGTCTGGGACGATTCCCAGTGGCTGCGAAACTTTCACATGCCTAAGGGCACTTTCATGGAACTTTGTGACTTGCTTTCTGCTGCCCTGAAGCGCAAGAATACCAAGATGAGAGCAGCCCACACAGTTCACAAGTGAGTGGCAATAGCCCTGTGAAAGCTTGCAACACCAGACAGCTACCGGTCGGTCGGGAATCAATTTAGAGTGGGTAAATCTACTGTGGGGGCTGCTGTGATCCAAGTAGCCAACATGATCACTGAGCTGCTGCTCTCAAGGTTAGTGACTCTGGGAAATGTGCAGATCATAGTGGATGGCTTTTCTGCAATGGGACTCCCTAACTGTGGTGGGGCGATAGACAAAATGCATATCCCTATCTATCACCAAGGCAGCCAGTACATAAACCGAAAGGGGTACTTTTCAATGGTGCTGCAAGCACTGGTGGATCACAAGGGATGTTTCACCATCATCAACTTGGGATGGCCGGGAAAGGTACAAGACGCTTACATCTTTAGGAACTCTGGTCTGTGTGAACGGCTGCAGCAAGGGACTTACTTTCCAGACCAGAAAATAACCATTGGGGATGTTGAAATCCCTATAGTTATCCTTGGGGATCCAACCTACACCTTAATGCCATGGCTCAGGAAGCCATACACAGGCACGCTGGACACTAGTCAGGAGCAGTTCAACGATAGGCTGAGCAAGTGCAGAATGGTGGTAGAATGTGCCTTTGGACGTTTAAAAGCGCGCTGGCACAGTTTACTGACTCGGTTAGACCTCAGCGAAACCAATGTTGCCATTGTTATTACTGCTTGCTGTGTGCTCCACAATATCTGTGAGAGTAAGGGGGAGACGTTTATGACGGGGTGGGAGGTCGAGACAAATTGCCTGGCCGCTGATTATGCACAGCCAGACACCAGGGCAGTTAGAAGAGCACAGCAGGGCATGCTGCACATCAGAGAAGCTTTGAAAGCCAGTTTCATGACTGGCCAGGCTACGGTGTGACAGTTCTGTTTGTTTCTTCTTGATGAAAACCCGCCCCCTTGGTTCATTCTACTTCCCTGTAAGCCAACCGCCCTCCCCTCCCCCTTTTGATCACCGCTTGCAGAGGCAATAAAGTCATTGTGATTTCAAATTCATGCATTCTTTATTAATTCATCACACAAATGGGGGGATAACTGCCAAGGTAGCCCGGGAGGGGTGGGGGAGGAGGGAAGCACCAGGTGGGGTGGTGGAAGAGGGAGGGACAAGGCCACACTGCACTTCAAAACTTATTGAATGCCAGCCTTTTGTTGCTTGGGTAGTCCTTTGGGGTGGAGTGGTTGGGTGCCTGGAGGCCCCCCCCCCACTGCATTCTTGGGCATCTGGGTGAGGAGGCTATGGAACTTGGGGAGGAGGGTGTTTCGTTACACAGGGGCTGCAGCAGCGGTCTGTGCTCCTGCTGCTTTTCCTGCACCTCAACAATACGCCAGAGAATATCAGTTTGATCTTCTAGTAGCCTCAGCATTGCATCCTGCCTCCTCTCATCACACTGACGCCACCTATCATCTTGATCCCGCCACATGTCCTCGCGTTCATTTAGTGCTTTCCTGCACTATGACAATTTCTGCCTCCATGCATTCTGCCGGGCTCTTTCAGTGTGGGAGGACTGCATGAGCTCAGAGAACATTTCATCACAAGTGCGTTTTTTTCGCCTTCTAATCTTCGCTAGCCTCTGGGACCAGGGCCGGTGCAACCATTTAGGCGACCTAGGTGGTCGCCCAGGGCGCTGGCATTTGGGGGGCGCCATTTTCTTTGGCAGCGACTGTGGCGGCCGGATCTTCGGCCGCCCCGGTCGCTGCCGGCATTTAGGCGGAGGGAGCTGGGGCAGGGGAATGCGAGGAGGGCCGCCTGCAGCAAGTAAGGGGTGAGGGGTGGCACGCAGGGGAACTCCCCGCCCCAGCCTAAGTTGATTGGTGCTGCAAGCCTGGGAGGCGGGAGAAGTGAAGCGGCCACGGTGTGCTCAGGGAGGAGGTGGAGCAGGGGTGAGTTGCTTCACTTCTCCTGCCTCCCAGGCTACTAGTGCCAATCAGCTTAGGCGCCGCAAGCTTGGGAGACAGGAGAAGTGAAGTGGCCACGGTGTGCTCGGGGTGCTTGTGCTCGTGCACGGAGCAGGGGTGAGCTGGGGTGCCTCTGGGTGGGGGGTGGGGTGCTACCGCAAGGGGGGGCGCTTCAAGGTGGAGGGGGGAGCTGCCGCGGGTGGGGGATGCCTCAGGGCGGAAGGGGGGAGCTGCCGCGGGGAGGGGGTGCCTCAGGGCGGAGGCGCGGGGGGCGCAAGGTGGAAGTTTCGCCTAGGGCGCGAAACATCCTTGCACCGGCCCTGTCTGGGACAGAGATGATAAGGGGAGTGTTGAAACATTTGCAGCTGCAGGAGGGAAAAATGGGGAGAGTGGTATTTAAAAAGACACATTTTAAAGAACAATGGGTAGACTCTTTCACGGTGAACCAAGCTGTTAACATTACATGGTTTCAAACAGCAGCGCCCTCATTTAAAATGGGTTGGCCATTTAAAAGGAGGGGCTGCAGTTTTCAGGTTAACGTGCAGCACAAACCCAACTAACCCCCACCTCTTCTCTGGGTTGATCGCTTCACCCCTCTCTCCACCACATAGTGCACAGCGGGGATGATTTCTGTTCAGCCACAGGCAAACATCCCAGCAGGAATGGCCATGTCTGAATGTCCCCTTAATAAAATCACCCTATTTCAACCAGGTGACCATGAATGGTATCACTCTCCTGAGGATAACACAGAGAGATAAAGAACGGATGCTGGTTGAATGCCAGCAAACACCGGGACCATACGCTGCCATGCTTTGTTATGCAATGATTCCAGACTACGTGCTACTGGCCTGACGTGGTAAAGTGTCCTACCATGGAGGACGGAATAAGGCTGCCCTCCCCAGAAACCTTTTGCAAAGGCTTTGGGAGTACATCCGGGAGCGCTTCATTGAGAAGTCCCTGGAGGATTTATGCTCCATCCCCATACACGCTAACAGACTTTTCCAGTAGCTGTACTGGCTGCGAATGCATCCCAAGTCTTCTGGGCAAATTAATCATTAAACACGCTTGCTTTTGCACCATGTACAATATTTACAAAGGTACCGCCTTCAAGGTCCATGAGCCCGCCTTGGGTGGGTTGGGAGGGTAGTGGGTCCAGAGTGATAAACAGTTCCTGGTTGTTGGGGAAAACGTTTTCTCCGCTTGCATGCTGTGCATTATCTTCAATGTCCTCCTTCTCATCATCTTCCTTGTCTCCAAAATCCGCATCCCTGTTGCGTGAGAATCCATTGACAGAGTCCACGCACAGGGGTGGGGTAGTTGTAGGGGCATTCCTCTAGAATAGCATGCAGCTCATCATAGAAGCGGCTCTGACCTGGAGCGGCCGTTTGCTTCTCTTTGGTAGGCTTGCCTGAGCTCATTAAGTTTCACACGTCACTGCTGTGGGTCCCTGTTGTAGCCTCTGTCTATCATGCCGTTGGAGATTTTTTCAAATATTTGGGCATTTCATCTTTTGGAATGGAGTTCTGATAGCACGGATTCATCTTCCCAAACAGTGATCAGTTCCAGTACCTCCTGTTCGGTCCATGCTGGAGCTCTTTTGCGATTCTGGGACTGCATGGTCACCTGTGCTGATGAGCTCTGCATGGTCACCTGTGCTGATCAGCTCACCACGCTGGCCAAACAGGAAATGAAATTCAAAAGTTCGTGGGGCTTTTCCTATCTACCTGGCCAGTGCATCAGAGTTGAGAGTGCTGTCCAGAGTGGTCACAATGGAGCACTCTGGGATAGCTCCCGGAGGCCAATACCATCAAATTGCATCCACACTACCCCAAATTCAACCCAGCAAGGTTGATTTCAGCGCTTATCCCTGCATTGAGGAGGAGTACCGAAATCGATTTTAAGTGGCCTTTAAGTTGACAAAATGGCTTTGTCATGTGGACGGGTGCTGGGTTAAATCGATCTAATGCTGCTAAATTCAACCTAAACTCATAGTGTAGACCAGGGCTAAGGGTATGTCTAAAGAGCAAAAGCTGGCCTAGCCTTCCCAAGCTAGCCTGAATCCAGCTAGCATGAGTAACAGCTGTGAAGACAGCACTGTGTGGATAGTATAAAACCATCATGGACGCTGGATACATACTCTGCTCACTAGCCTTCTCTGAAGCCTGAACTGCTCTGTCTTCACTGCTATTGATACCTGCGCTAGCTAGATTCAAGTTAGCTCGGCTGGGTTAGACCATGGCAGCTTTTGCTAAGTGACCAAGATTAGACAGGAAGTCTGTAACAGAACTTGGAACTGCTCCAGTGTCCGGTGCCAGTCCCATCACAATGCTTCCTCCTTGTGGCTCTTAGAAAGGTGTTGTGTTTTTTTTTTAAGTCAACAGACATATATGCGGGTCACTGGCTGTTACCTTTGTCCCAGACAATAGTCTCACCCTTCATACGAGACCATTCCCAGCAGAAAGGGAACAGACTAGTGAGAGAGTAACCCAGGATTTACTTAAGAAGAAAATGTTTGGCAACTTGTATGTGAATAAGTGACTGATTTGTTGCTAGGGAACTGTTGGAAG
Source organism: Mauremys mutica (assembly GCF_020497125.1). Lineage (NCBI taxonomy): Eukaryota > Metazoa > Chordata > Testudines > Geoemydidae > Mauremys > Mauremys mutica. Next base: position 103,007,793 of record NC_059073.1, read on the forward strand.
GAACCTTTTTGATCTCCCATATGCTTAACATACTACCAATAAATAAACAAATAGCAATAATTATAACAAACCCCAAACCTGTTGTATCTCCAGGATTCATTAAGGATGAAATACAACTGAAATTCTGTAAAAGAAGGTGGCAGGGTGGGACACATTTTGTATTTTCCTGCTGTGCATGGAAATGATGCTTTAAACTAACTTTTTTTTTTCTCCTTAAAATTTAGCTTAGCTGGAGCAGTGGGGGAGCCTTCCCTTCCCAGACAGAGAATGAGCAGGCAGACAGTAAATTTCCCCTCTGCCAGTTTTACTTGCATCCAGTTCTTCCTGCCTAGTACAGTTAAGTTTTTTAGATACTTTACTTGCATTTCTAATTCAGTTATTCTTCTGAAATTTATTCAAAGGATTTATGCTTATGAAATTATAATATAATGCTGCCTATATGCCAATGAGCTGCAGGCAAAGAAAATAATTTTCTTCAATTTACAGTTATGAGGCTGGAGGAAAATGATGCCTTCTTATCACCTCTTTTTCTTTGTATGTCTCAGTATTTTTTTAAGTCTTCAGAAGGCAGGAGCTGATGATGAATTCTTAAGCAGATCACACTGATAATTGTATTTCAGAACTGTCAACTCTGTGAAGACTGTCCACGGAGGTGTCTCAGTTCACTTGAGCTATTTGTGTCACTGCTTCTTCAGGAACTCAGCCCTCAATAAAACCCAAATCACTGGGGATATTGTTAAGTCTTGTGAAAGGATTATTAGATCGAAGGAAAATTTATGGATGACACTTCGTAACAATTAATCAGGAACTGTTGATGAAGTTAAGTTGGTCCTTTATTCTTGAACAAAATAAATAAATAAAAAAAATCAGCCTCTGTACAAATTGTCAAATGGCCTATTTTGTCACTCTGTTTGATTAATGGACCATTTGGAGTCCCCAAAAAGTCCTAGTACAAATAAAAAAGAATCATAAATATTGAATAAGCTCACAGTACAGTTAACCTTGACTACATTCTGGAACATTCTTGGGCAAAACTTTGCTATTCTGAAAATAAATTGCTGTGGGGATTAAAAAAAACAAATTGGAGATTTTGGAGAATGTCACCTACACAACCTTGTCATTCTGATTAGCCTGCTGTGATAAATTAGTTTAGTTAGCTTTTGCAATCAGGTCAGAAACTGCAGGCACACTTCTGCGTTTTGCTGGTGGGGCTCCCCCTGGCCCACAAAAGGGGCACATGGTGTGAGGAAAGTGCTTGGGCAGTTGCTGTTTTACATTACACACAGTACTAGGGTGCTGACAGATTATTATCCTTGTGTCCTGTGATTTATGGAAATAGAGCCCAAAGTGTGCTAAGAGCATGGGAGTTGTGGTGCCATAAGGTTGTTTCAGAAAGGCTGGTCAAAAGATGGCTAGTGATTTGTGTATATGCAAATGATGAAATCTGAGTTTCTGCTGCTGCGTACATATGCTTCGATATATATTCAGGACATGCTGTTGCCTTCTCTTCCTCTTACTCGATTGTCTCTCCATTGCCAGCTCCCCACACCCTTGCTTGATGCAGTGGCTATGGCCCTGTCACATCTGACCAATCATTTTTGCTAACCTCTGGTGGTATCTAGGTCACAGTGATCTCTAATTTTTTTTGCTTTTATTCTCAATGAAGAAGTTATCCAGTACTGCTGTTCTTAGTTTAGGCTTGATTCACCAAAGCACTTAACCGTATGCTTAACTTTAAGCATGTGAGCAATCCTGTTGCTATTCAGCACACACTAAGTGATTTGCTGACTCAGAGCCTTAATCAGTCTGACACAACACCTCCCTCACATCCCAATTATCAGTCCCTTTTGACAGCATATGCAATAGGGTGGCCCACTGACCCCCACAAGCTGCTATACACACAACCAGTTCCTTGAGGCACAAAATCTTTGTGCTTGGGAAGTGGGCTACATTCTGGAATTTACAAAGCTACCTACACTATGACTGTAACATATAGTAAAATGATACCAGTTGTCCCATTAATTACACCCTGTCCATTCATTGTCAGTATTAAAATGAGAGTGTGTGTGTGAATCATTTCCCCACATTTAAGTGTTTCATCATGAGCCCCAAAGACTATTTTCTGCCTGATTTCACCTCCGTAAACAAAAGAGTTCCCCATGTTCACAGGCACCTACGATTACTATGTTCCAGAATAGCAGTAACAATCCTGAACAGGGGAGGATTGGCTCAGAGGGAGTATGAGACATATGGCATTCACGTGAAAAATTAGTGGGGTTAGTTCTGTTTATTGCCTGCTGCAAGCCCTTTGGTTCAGTAGGCCTTCTCAGCATTCAGCAAAAAACTTTAGCTCAGAATAGTGGGAATAGGGGAACAGCAGGGACAGTATGGGGCATTTTAATACTTTCATTTGAGGTTGCTCGGGGGGAGAGAGACAAAGGAGGGAGGATTAAGTCTTTCAAACGCTATGGTTATGGCATCAATGTGTATGTCTGAAAAGGAATGGTAAGTCCTTGTACAATTTTTGTTTGGCAAAATAGCATAGAACCTGCAATCAGGCTTCACAGGCAGGACTGGGTTGGTCGGCATCACTAGTTCAATGAAAGTCTGACAAGGAACACCTGTAAAATGAGGTGTTGATAATCCAGTAGGTGGTACTTTCCCATAAAGTCCATCCTGAGTCAAAGTCCCTGCAGCAGAATGTTAAGGAGATATTGTGCTGTTTGTCTAATGAGGTGTAAAGCCTATGGTTCTGAGTGCTTATGATTATCTCGGATGGTACTTTTCATAAGAGTAAGATGTTAACGCTGGTGAAATTCCAACTCTGGTAATTGCATTCTGCCTACAGTTATTCCCTCTATAGATTCACTTAGAGAAGGTGGAGTATGCTTTACATCCTGGTCTAGACTATTATGAATTGTTGCAGTGTGCTGCTAAACAATGGCCACTTTCTACCTAAGCCAATACCTTTCAGTGATGCATGAAGTGATACTTGTATATCTCTTCCCCACCTCACAGGAGTGTTGTGAGAACTAATTAACATATCTAAAGTCATTAGAGATCTTAGGATGAAAGCCATAATATGAGTGCAAAGTATTATTATGGATAATCTTTGTCTGAGTGATGTAGTGGTGCATGTAATTTCTTTTTATTAGAGAGGATAATATGAAAAACATATAGCTGTTAAAATCACCAGGCTCCGACCTGGACGATAGTTTGCAGCTAGATACCCCCAAAACTTAGGAATTTATCCTCTTTTGTCCAAATGCCTTCCTTTACAGCTCTCTGGATGCTATTCCAACTCTCTACTCTTTAAGAGGAAGCTTTCCCAGCTTGTTTTGCAAATGGCTGCCCCTTTAAATTTGGCAGAGAGCTGCAGTTGCAGCCCTGAAGTAGTCCTTTGGCAGCTGTTCCCTCCCATTCAGCTGGTAAGTTCTCTTCTTATGCTTTTCCTTTCACTTACCATGGCAGAGCCGGTGCATTCTCACAAGGCAAAATGGTACCAACTGGCTCTTAAAAATAAAGGAAAAGTTTAGTACTGTCTTTCCTCCCTCACCCCCCATTTACCACTGATAGCAAAGGCATACATTCTCATGGCTGTTATTTCAGTGTTACCTCTGTGTTTGGTCCTATGTAAACATAGAGGAAGACAATCTGTGCCCTGAATTGTTTACAATCTATGGGCCATCCCACTTCTAGCGATGGAGGAAAACCAAAATGAGCAGAAAATTTGCTCCTTTGACCACAGTTCTTTCAGAAAGAGGGTGATTGAGCCAACTGGGTACATGTGTCTGCCTAAATCAGACCCAGATTAAATCTGCAATCACTGAATGGTGTAGATTTTGATGTTGTCCTTCACAAGCAAAGGAACAATATTTCAGTACAAAAATACTCCTGCATTACAAGGAGTGTTATGAATGTTATGAAAACCTTTTTCTTCAGGTATATCCATAACAGCTCATAAGCAAATGATCACCATGCAAAGGAGTCAAACTAATTAAGACAGGGTGGGTGGATCCTCACAATCTTCTGTTTGGCTAATCCTTGGGTAAACAAATGCATATGCTCCTTACCATTCCCAAAAGCATCTGTACCTGGCTTAAGATGTTTTACTCTGGTCTTATACATGTTACTCTGTCACATTTTACAAAGCATGATGCTCTATCCATTTTTCCTCCTTTGCCCTCTTTTTTTACTAGAAAAAGAATGCTAAATTTGCAGCTGGGCGCCATTATAAACCCTGGGCCCTGCTAATGCAAACACTTATGCACATACATAAAGTTAAGCACATGCATAAATGTTTGAAGCATCAGAAAACAGATTAATAAAATTGGTTTGTCCTGAAAATTGCTAGGCTTACTCTGCAAGCAAAGGATAATTTTTTTCTATGAAGTTTGAGGAAAATGAATTCAACTGTTGTTGAGTTAAGAACCTATCCCTGATTTTGAAATAATTGTTTTATATTATTACAATGGTTATAGTATGAATGGGCAGTTTGCGCTATGGTGACTGGTTGGAGTTTAGGCCCTGATCCTGCAAGCTATTCTGTGTAGGTGGGCCCTCCATGCATTCACAGAGCCCCGTTACCCCCTGGGGTTCTCCCATGTGGAGCAGCTTGCAGCATCAGGAGAGAATGTTGTGATTGTTTTGGCTTCACCACAGTAATAGAGGTTTTCAATTGGCTCAAGTGAGAGAGGATTGTACTTTAGAAGCAAGATTCTAATTCTGACTTTGCAGGCTTCTATGCCTTATCTCATAATTGGTGCAGAATGGTTCCCAAGTGGAAGAGGAAACACACTTAGCTCCTTCTCATCCTATATGTACCGCTAGGATTTCTAATCCATATAGAGAGGGTGAATGACATAGAGACTGTTTTCTTCTTCATAATGGATTGGAGTTGAATGGTGTTTTTGAGACGGTCTGTGGAGTGTAAAAGATAATTGTTTGGCTTTGTGCCTGAAATGAGAAAGAAGGGGAGTGAGTTTTGAGTCTCTGACCTGTATATGGTGAGCAAGTGGCAAAATGTTGGGTTCTGTGGCTAGTAGAACATAGGAGAGCTGGAGAATGGTCTCTGGTTGGGTTTATGGGCCACCTGTGGTGGGTGGGTGGGTGATGCTTTGAGGAGGTTTGTAGCATATGCTGGACATGTTGATGATGTAACATGAGTATAATGAGTTCGCTGCTCCAGGCCAGTGGGGACTGCAGGAAGCGGCGGCCGGCACATCCCTCAGCTCACGCTGCTTCCTGCAGCCACCATTGGCCTGGAATGGCAAATTGCAGCCACTGGGAGCCGCAATTGGCCAAACCTGCAGACGCGGCAGGCAGGCAAACAAACCAGCCCAGCCCACCGGGGGCTTACCCTGGCGGGCCATGTGCCAAAGGTTGCAGATCCCTGGTCTATAGATAGAGGTTGAGTGTGTATATAAGGACTGAGGCCTGGTCTATACTAGGAATTTATTTCAGTATCGCTACGTCTCTTGGGGTATGTGAAAAATCGACTCCCCTGAGGGACACAGCTGTTCGGACCTAATTTCCAGTGTAGACTAACGCTAGGTCAAAGAGAATTCTCCCGTTGACATAGCTACCATCTCTCTCATCGGCATAGGTAGCATCTACGCTGCTGTGGTGCTGCTGTACAGGTTTATGTGTAGACAAGCTCTGAGTTAAAGTTGTTTTTGGAATATGTAATGTGGTGTTTTATTATGTGTGAATTTTTTCTGTATTTTTAATTGCTTAGGGTTTGTTTGTTTTTTAACTCCAGTTATAACTTTGTTAGAACAACCTTATCTTCAGATTAACAGAGGCTTTTGTAACTAACCTTGGGTGTGGGCCTGAAAGCCATGAATTAAGAGAGGTGAGTGGAAGAGATGTAGAAAGAGCTAGAATTTTTTTTTTTTTCCTGTTTCGAGTGTCTCTCCCCATATACATTCCTTTTTGGGCTCAGCTAGTGCCAACTGTTCACAGACGCCTCTTATCATAGGCAAGGCTGGTAGCACTGCTTATTATTAAGGCTGCTTGAAATTTCCCACTGTCTGACCCTGTTTTCAATTGCTTAAAACTTTGCCGAACGTTAATCATTTGGGGTGAAATTTTGCATGCTGGGTGTCTGCTTCAGGCTGAATTACTAATGATTTTTTTATTTTTTTTTAAATTTCAGCCAAAATGGTTCAGCCATTTCTGGCAACAAAGCAAGGAGAAAATAGACTGTTCTGTCCGTGTTAAAAAAAATTCTAGTGCCTCTAAGATTTGGAGCAGGGTAGCGGCCTTTGTATCAGGATGTACTTTTTGCTGTCCCCATGAAAATTTGGCCAAGTTATAAGCCTTTGAAAAATTGTGGTTTATATATGCTCAGCAGAGACAGATTTTAGCAGCTAAATACCCTGAAGATCCCATGCTCCAGCCTGGGATTTCAGAGGGCAGAACAGGACTTTATCTCCAGTTGCAGCTCTGGGTGCTACAAGTCATGCCAAATCTGGGCACCTGAACTGAGAGGAAAGAGACTGTCTCTCCTATGCTCTCATTGACAGCCCTGATGGGGCCCGGGAAGTACAGAGGAGGAAGCTGTGTGATTTTAATAAAGAGGGAACAAGGGTTGGATCTGCAGGAGGTAGCAGGGGTAGGAGGCTGGGGAAGGGGACTGGGACAGAAGGCGGTGGGGGAAGAGAAGGAAATTGGGTCTGGGAGTTAGGAGAGGGAGACTGGGAGCCAAAGCAAGGGTAGACTGGGACTAGCTGTTCAAGGAGACTGGGAGTCGAGGGGAGAAATGGGGGACTGAGATTGCATGAGGAGCTGAGGAGAGACTGGGACTGGCTGGGTGAGGAGAACGGGTTTGAGAATCGTTGGGGTGAGGGGAGGAGGAGAGATGTGTAATAAGGAGCTGAAGTGTGGGGGGAAGACTGAGACAAAGAAGTGGGAGTTTGCAGAAGTGCTGAACACTCACAGCTGCAAATGAAATCAGTTTGAACATATAAAGTGCTAAAAACTCTGAAAAATCAGGTCATAAGTGCTTGACTTTGCAACCTTAGTGTTCGTTTAACACTTTTTTCTGTGTGTAACTCAAAATATATACTGTGTGCAACACATGTACCAAGAGGGCTGTACATTCTCAGTTCTTCACCCTTAAGTGCAAACTCTTTGTCACCTACCTATTGAAATAATAATATGGTCTTTATACATTGAATATCTGTCTTACTTGTGACTGAGAGAACCCAAATCATGTGTGTCAGAAGATTCATGCATTAAGAAGTGAGAATCGAGAGGCTTGCAAAATGTTTAATAAACTCTACCACACTATTGTACGGTGTGCAATGACTTAGAATAGCACAGTAGAATATATGTGACTAGAGTTAAATACAATGCACTATATACAATTCAAAGTCTGTGTAAAACAAGTAAAATACATTCAGCTTTTAAGCATTTCCTAACAAAGCATCTTGTGAATGGTTTTTCCTTTCCATAGCGAGAAGCTCTCATGCTGTAGAGTTTGGATTTATATGCAAACTTGGCCAAAGATGGGGATGTTTGGATTTGGGTTTCTAGTTTTAGCACAGCCCTCTTTTTCCAAGGTTGTTCCAGAAGAGTGCAGGAGACCTGTTTTACACAAATGCTTCCTCCTCCTTTCTCATCCTGCTTTTTTCCATCTGAGATTTTATCTTCAGGATAGAAAAGGGTTCTCTCTTCTCCCCCCCCCCCGCCTACGAAAAGGGCACAGTAAGATCTTTTAGACGCAGTAACTAAGCTTTCAATTGTGATGTCATAATACAGCCTTCACCTTCACATCGCCACATGAAACCTGCATATTTCCTCTTTGTAAGTGAATGGTGCCATGTTGTTAAGCAAACTGACAGCAGGATTTTGTTTTTGAATCATATATAAAATATGCTCCCCTTTCTTGTCATTTTGTTTATCATTAGCAGCCATTATAGTTTCTCCCCAGTGGCAATTACACTGATATCACCATAACTAAATCAGAAACGACAGTGCAGCAATTATATTATGTTGACTGGACATTACCTAATTTTTAAGTGACACTATTTTCCCATCAATGTGATTATATCCCTTTCTAATAAATAATATAACAGAAGATCTACATAATGGAAAAATATACATATTAATGCATTCCATGACAAACACGTTAACGTGCAACTTTACATATTAATCTCAGTAAACAGAAATCATGTTTACATTTTCCTCTTCACACAGTATCATGATGACAGCTTGCTGCCACTCTGGTTTTATTCCTTCCCTTCCTTGGTATATGTTCCATTGCCTGTGGTCACCCTTTTGGTAGCCAAAGAGGAAAACAGGTCATATCCATCTGGTAAGAAGAGAACAAACAATGCTGCTGGATAACATAATATTATCGTTCCCTTCAGTGCATTCAGGTCTGCGTGAAGGGACTTGAGCATGTGCAATAAACATATGTGTGTGATAATGAGATTGGTGGTGGAAAGTCATCTTGAAAAGACAAGGAGCAATTAAGCTTGCTTACTTACACAAGTTAGAATGACAAGATGCCATTGCTGGCCCCACTCATCCATATAATAGGTTCTTCTCCTCTGCTTAGCTATATTGGGAGAAGCATCTCCTGTCAACTTCTGCCATGACTCCACCATAAAACAATCTGCCTTCCTCCCTTTTATATACGGTTCATTCTCACATTCACATCAGTGTCCTGATTGCAATTGACTGTCTGGTAGCAAACACCTGAATTAAAATACTTTTAGAATTCAGTGCAAAGTCCTCATTTAGATGAATGTTTATTTGTATCAGTGTACTCTCCTGTCCAATTTTAATTGAATACTTAAAGATGTCAGGGGGTATGTGTGCTGGTTTCCCATAAGCATTTATTAATGCAACGTGTTGAGTCAACAAATAATGCACCCTCTCTTTGCCATGTCTCAGATTTAGATAGGATACCTTGGATGCTATTGACAGGGTGAGAGAATGGTAAAACAATGAGAACGTATGATAGTTAGTGCTAGATAACATTGCAGGAGCCATTCGTATTCATCTTGAATGGAATGATAAAGCCATCAATTAGAGAAATAGCCCTCTGAGTACATATCATTGAAAAGATGAATAAACAGTATATCTAGAGTTCACTGTGTGTCTGGATGTAGATCTGAGTAATCTGTAAACCCGGAAGCCAGAGAATGGCACCCACAGTTATACTAATCCTAGATTGTGAAATTTACAAGTGTTTCATCCATTTTTTTTAAGCAACTTGATCCTTTCAGAGAATTACAGTAGATGTAACTTGTACTAGCCATTCAGGCAATGCTTTCTCATTGAATTTGAGGATACTGTGCTTCTCCACGAAAGCATATTTTGTGGACACTTCCCTGCCCTAGAAGAATGTGAAGAAAGAGGTTCTTTCTAGCTGTTGGCAGGTCTGGGATGTAATGGGTCCCTAAGTCTGCCTACACATATGCAATTATAGCCCAAATCTATAGCAAGGAGCAGACTTGGCAACCACTTACATGGCACTGTTTCTCATTTTCAATCTAAGTTTCTCTCATTGTCTCTGGAACCTTTGATTTTACCCCCCCCTTTTTTTTTTGGTTACTTATCCATTAGTGCTATATTCTAGAAGCAGGACAGAACTAAAGCTAAAGAACTACCTTTATACTGAAGCAGTGAATTCCCAGCACTTGTAGTTTCCCCTCTTATCTTGTTTGGTTATTTTCCCTACATTATGAAAGTGAGTATTCCACAGTAAGGGCCAAAACCTGTCCTTAGAGTTATGTGTAGGCAGAATTTCAGCAGCAGCTGTATGAAAAGGATGACTGTAATAAAGAATCAATAAAGAACACTGGGAAAGTCTGATTAACATAGTGTTAAACTGTTTCATATTGCCTCTGAAGACATGGGAATAGGGCATCCATTTCTGAAGCCTGTTTCCTATATATGTACTGTGTTAGGTCATTCAATCCCACCATGAGAAGTTTTCCCTTCTTAGGATCTTTTACTAGGATGGTACCTCCTGATCATAGTTTGTGAGTATGGAATCTACATTACATGAAATTGGTTCTGCCTTTTCTTAGTGGAATCTGAAGGTCCTCCTTTCTATTTAACTCCTCAATTTCTCTTTTGTTTCCTCCACTGCAGATGATCATTAATTTTATTAAAAATATATTCTAACAGGCATGTCACAAAAAAGACAGTTATATTGAAAATGGGTTGCCAAAGCCTAGGAAGATCTGTCAAAATACTTCTCATTTCTTAAAGTACTTGGAAGGAGTTCATGAAATTTGCTGGGCTTCCTACTATTGACAGTATATAACCTAGTGAGGGAAAGCTGGCTGTTTAGTGGAACAGTAGATGAAAGAAAATCTGGGGCCTTCTTTCGCCTAGATCTAAAAGGATAAAACAAGTGACAGTAGAACAAGGTTCTTGGACACACTTTGCTCTGGGAAAGAATATTTGATTATCATTCAGACTGTAAATAGTGGGATAAAACAAAATGTTTGTCGTCTGCTTAATGAGACATTGTTAGGGCACCCTTCCCTCTAATCCTCTTTCCTGGCCTGATGCAAAGGTCAGAATCCAGTGGATGAGAGGGTATAGAGGATACTGCTGGGAAAGCATAAATCAGAAAACTGATTTAATTACATTGCTTATTGCCTCTATAGGTCCATATGGTTTGACTGGTTATTTTAGGACACCTTGTAATTTGGAGAAATCCGGTGCACAGTCACCATAAATGCATTGCTATCCAAAGCACTGTTAATAATCTAAAGTTGGCCGTTAACATTGCAGGAGCCCATGTCTATAATTTCAGTGAATGACCTGAATGACTCCGCAATGAAAGACTGAAATGTCACTCTCTTCCTTTACTTTGTGTGCCTTGAGCAAAGACTGCTCCAGATTGTGTACATTCGCTGAGGTCCAAATGATGAAAGGGCAGTGAATAAACTTAGGCTCATGCTCTGCTAAATCTTCCCAGCTCTGTCAGAATAATAGCGGAGGGGGGGAGGAGAGGGAGAAGGGGAAATGAGGAAACAGACATTCTTTTCCTGAGCTTCTTGAATAGTGCTTGAGCCTCCCCTCAACATGCTGTGTGCAAGGGTAAGCCCGACTGCAGGCAGTCTCTATTGGGAATTGGCTCACCCATGCTCTCTTGTTGCCAGCTGCAAGTAAATCAAACAAAACTCCTATGGTCAAAGCGAATGCCAAAGCAAATGGTTTCCCATAGCCAGAGTTCAAACTATCTTTGTAAGTATTTATGTTGCACCCATCGCTGGGGTGTCTATGTGATAACAGAGTTATGTGAAGTAAAAGTCAGGCAGAGTGACTTACACATTTAATCCTTCCCTCTGATCATGCTGCTTGAGTACATAAAGAAAGAATTATATTTTTTCTGTTGAAGTTTCATAGGCCATCCTATTGATATTACTGAAGTGACACAAATGCAGAGAGCTTGCTCTTAAGTTTCTGATTTTTATCATGAGTATTTTACTCCTTTGCTGTGTTGGAGCCCAGTTAATAAAATCTGGGCTCCAACACAAGAAATGAGTAAAATACTCACAGTAAAATTAATAAACTTCAGTGTTTGGTTCTCATTTAGAAACTTGTGACACTTTTACATATCTTCACTGGCAGACAGGACCATTTCAGAGTGATGATCAGTTTTTGCATCAAAATACACGATGTTGTACATTTAAAGGAGAAACTGTCATTTCTCTCTCACACCCACACATTTAGGGGAGCCAGATGAGAGGGAACGACACTGAAAATGCCTTTATGCAAAATTTTGCAGAAATGCTAGATAATTTCACACACCTCTACCAATAAAACCTCTTGAAGCAAGTGGACCAGATTCTTTAAAATGCACAGCACATATTTGCATGGTAACATTATTGAAGTCAATCAGACTATGTGCATAAATGCTACTCAGAGCAAGAGTTCAAGAATTACTCTGCTGTCATCCATTCCATTGTCTTTTTCTCCAATAGATGTGGTGATATCAGGAAAAATTCCTTTCCCTGTGCTTCCTAGAACTAATATGACTGTGAATGAGGCCTATCCTAATATTAGAGGGGTAGCCATGTTAGTCTGGATCTGTAAAAAGCAAGAAAGAGTCCTGTGGCACCTTATAGACTAACAGACGTATTGGAGCATAAACTTTCGTTTATGAATTAGCCTGCAGTCTGATTAGCCTGCAGTCTCCATCCCTGCCTCATTAGTGAAAGAGGAGGGGAAAGTCAGGCTGGGATTAATCCCTAGCGTGCCAACGTCCAGGAGGGCTCTGCATGCTGTCACAGGTTGCTTTAAGCCAACAAATCCATTTCCAAGTGTAAATACAGAGAACATATAAAAAGAATTCTGTAACTTCTAGATCCCTGGAGAAGAAGGGGGCTTGCTCCAAAACATGATTGCATGTGCCATTGCTGTTTGTTGTGAAATGTGTCAATGGAAAAAAGTTATATTTGCAGGGGCGGCTCTAGGCATTTTGCCACCCCAAGCACGGCAGGCAGGCTGCCTCCCACAGGTGTGCCTGCGGACGGTCCGCTGGTCCCGCGGCTTCGGTGGACCTCCCGCAGCATGCCTGCGAGAGGTCCGCCGAAGCCGTGGGACCAGTGGACCCTCTGCAGGCAAGCCGCCGAGGGCAGCCTGCTGCCCTCGCGGCGCCGGCAGAGCGCCCCCCGCGGCTTGCCACCCCAAGCACACGCTTGGCATGCTGGAGCCTGGAGCCGCCCCTGTATATTTGTCCATGTGAAGTGGAACATTTTGTTTGTTATGCATGACTTCAAGGAGGAAGGAAGCCACAAGAAGAGTGTTAACAGTGTGAGTGCTCAGAACCACGTGTTTAGGAAATACTTCTGTTGAATTTAGGACAGAGTTTTCTTATGTTGTCTTAGATGTGTGATTAAAATGTTCCTCTTACCACCCCAAAAACTCATGTGAGGTGAAGCATGGGCCTTGATTTTCTCCCGTTAACTGAGCAGCACTGTCCCAAATGTCTTTTTTTCTTTTTAAACCCCAACTGAATAGTCTACCACTTTCTCTCCAGCATGCTTTATTTTGTGTCCCTTGCTCACTTAATAGAATTCAGGATTCTGGTTCATGCAGCATGAACCAATGCTTAGCTAGTCTATGCAACAGCAATTTCAGCATGTTGAAAAAGAGGGTATTTGGCTCCTTCTTTGCTCCATGACCCACAGATTGTGAGTGTGGAATCTGTCTGCTTCTCACCAAAAATAATAAAATAAAAGGCAAGGCAAAAGAACAAGCCATCACTCTAACCCACAGCTTTAATAGATAAAATTGAAGAGACAGCCCATGAAAACACCTAAGTTGAGCTTGTTTTTTATTCACCCCCCGCACCCCCATGAATAAGAGAACATTGCATGTTTCAGTCAGAAGCAATATCTGTTTGTTTAAGGTGAAACTGGAGCTGCGTCATATACATTGGCCACAAATCTTGTCAAAGTCTGTTGTACCACTTATATGCAAATCAAGTGATCTGTGATCCACTGGATTTAGGCACATTGAAATACAGGGACAGCTGATCTCCTCAGTTAACCCATATCTGCTTGTAGTAGGAAATTGAAAACCTTGAGACATTCCTTCTGGCTGCCTTCCCTGGATTCTTCTTTTCCAGAACACCTAGTTTCTCTCTCCAATTTGAAAGAAAAAGCATTAAATTTTCTGTTTTTGTTTTTTTTTTAAAGTTGTAAGGAGGGAGAATTAATCTGTCTCTTACTTTGAAGTGAGTTCTGGCAACAGCGATGCTCAAGAATTCTCGTATTTTCTTCTTTTGCAGCATCTCTGGACAGGACCATCTTGCTATCCTCTTCTAATCTATTTGATGATACTTGCATGGTTTTGGCTGCTGTCACTATAGTAGTGACAGCACTGGTGACCGTGAGCATAAGACAAGCCTTAGCTTTTGCAAACTGTCCTGAGGGCAAATTTCTCAATAGCTTGAGGTGAAGCAGGTCTGGGTCAGAGCTGGTTTCCTCCAGCAAAGCGTGCGCGCGCGCGCACACACACACACGCAAAAGGACCAATTTGCTTCTGACCCCAGTTTCACACCAGTGATTCCTATGGAGTTACTGATTTACACTAGCACTGTATAACAGCACACTGTTTCTGCTCATCACGATAAAAAGCCCACATGGACTAAACTCCACTTCCAGTTTACAAAAAATAAGAGGGAAAATAACATGCTGTAATTTACCTACTTTCTTCTGGCTACTCGTGGTATGCTTAGCACAAGCAGGAAGAGTGCACTATACTAACAGTATGCAGAGGTTACTGTTAAAATTATACAATCCCAAAGGGAACATTCATTACAGCTTCAATGAGGGATTACACATAGGTGTCAAGGGGCAAATAAGCCAAACATGTTTCCGGCATTACCCTTGTTTAACATTACAGGCTTTCCGAACTCTGGATGCAAACAGATTGGCTGCCAGAAATAGTCATTCCAATAATCCCTTGTAAATAGAGAAATACGGTCATATGTTTTTGATTGTTTATTTTCTGGGTGACAAGAAGACATGACAGACAATGCATTTCTGTGGAATTCTCGAGTCTTGGGTGGTTGGAATCACTTGGCTTTCAGCCTTATGCCTCAGAGCCCACCTGAGGCATAGTGTAATCAGCCAGAACTGCACTGTATGGCAAGTCTTACTGCTTATAGAAACTACACAAATTTCCTTTCCTTCTATTTCCTTTGTGAATTAGCCCCTTAAGGGTATATTTTTTCAGACAGCGTTTAAGAGGTCTGTGCACAAATCCCATAACACATAATGAGATTTATGTGCCTGTGCACATTCTTTGACTCATTCTGAAAATAAACCCTCTGAGGTCAGAAGTGACTTGGCCTGGTGCATTCTTGTTACGACCTCACTACAGTCATATTTGTAGAGGATAAATATTTCCCGCTCATTTCCTAGAGCTCGTCCATGTGGCAGTATGGTCTCATGACCATTCTTCTCTTTGGAGGCTGAACCTGCTGGGGGCTGTGTGCCTTCCAGAGGTGCTCAATGCCCTCGGCTCTACCTCCCATAGGAGATGTGGATGCGCCACACCTCTCATGATCAGAAGCAACATGATGCAAAATGCCTGGTGACACGAAACTAGAATTGGAAGTGCGCTTGGAATGACCACATGATAAAACAGTAATGTTAAGGAAAGCTGCACTTTTCCTTACAAGCAAAAATTTTTTGTCCACGGAACAAATGCCCAGGGACTCATTTTGTCCCTTATCCAAGCCCATATACACCACTGCAGCAGTGGCTAGTCATTGGGACTGTGCCCCAAAGGGCCTGAGAAGAATGCCTTCATGCAGACACCACATAGGGCCATTAAGTGGCCCTACAGCAGCCCTTTTGCAAGCCTCAGTAGGGGGCAGAGCCATAACACAAAGTGCTACAAAGATTCTTGGCTGCTCCAGATTGTGGAGAAGCCTTTGGGAGGCTGCCATAAATCAGTGCTGCCCCTGGCTGGAGCCAGAGCAGAGTACAAAGGTAGCTTAAAGCCACTGTTGTCCTGCCTCCATCAGGGCTGCACAGTGCCTCCTGGAGCTACTATTATTGACTAAGTATTTAGTTCAATAAAGCCAACTTTTTAATATAACTGCATTGCTGAAAATAAAACTTGCATTTTTGTAAAAAGATCCAGATTGCATTTATGTCCATAATAAAGAATGATTTTTTTTATCATCAAAGGAAAGAATGATAGTAATTGGGCGGGGGAGTGAAACAAAAATTAGAAAACCAGCAACCAGGGCGCATCTATGAAACAAACTATTTTGTACCTATTCAGTATTTATGAAATCCTTATTCTAATCCAGAGGGAAGCAGCCAGCTACAGCTGGCAGCTGTTTTTTTTCCTTAGGCCTGGGCTACACCAAGTTTTTGTGTTTGTGTCAGTAACACACAACTGACAGTTAGTGGTTCCTGTCCTAACTGTGTAATAAAGCTCAGCTTCTATGTATACATGCATCAGGGTGTATGTGAGAGAGAGAGCAAATAACAAGGTAGTTGAAAAAATTAGCAACTCCTTCTCATCAGTTATGATACAAACTATCCATCCACATCCAGTGAACGTGAAGGGGTTGAAACACTACACAGGTACAGATCCTGTGGCAATTACAAATGTTACTGAAATAAAAGCCAGAAACAGGAAGCCAAAAAACAGGTCCCTAAGGCAGGCATCTGTCTTAAATGATATCATTTGTCAAGTTTCCAGCATCGTGTGGTTGTGAACACAAAAAGAAGTTCTGTGTTACACTAAGGACATTACATACTCATTAACTGGAATGTTCCTGAAGTACATAACACAGGATTTTCATTTAATAAAAAGCAGCTACTTGCCACTGCACTGTATATAAAATAAATTCTAGATACACTAATCGCCATTCAAAGATGTTCTACCCAGTTTTGGACAGGGTGGTTTTTTTCCCCTCTTGTCTTTAGACCACATTGTAAGAATTTTAAACAGAATGTGTTATTGCCACAGGTTAAAAACCTTTTTAGAATCTTTGTATATCCTCTGAGATGTGGATTTTTGTGATGATGAAAATTGAAAGCACTAATGCTGTTATAAGAAAAATGACCTATAGGGACATTTACTTATTTTTTTCACATAGGGTAAAAAAAAGTAGTAAGGAAGAAAAATATAAGAACAAAATTACTCCTCTTTAGCTGTTTCCCCTCCAAAAAGAATAAACATAATTGTAATTAATTAGTATAATCCCTCTGTTTATCCACAAACTAGTAGCGCATTAGAGTTAATATACAAGCTCCCTGCTCACTCACTGCCCTGCCAATGACCTTAAGCCTGATGTGGAAGGAAGACCACTCTCCTTAGACTTGAGAAGTAATTTATCCACCATGATTGTTCAGTCCAGGCCCTCTCTCTAAAACCGAGACTGACAACTGTGTTGAATTATGGATGGTACATTTGTAGTGTGTACAATGGTATGCAAAGAAAGGTGCTGAGACCATCAAACTCATTGCATTTAACATTGCAGGCTGGGTTTGTACAATGATCTGAGAAAAGACAGAGCCCTTGCTGAGTTGTGACCCTCCATTTTTTAAATATATTTCTGAGGTTGTGTCTGAATGAGAAAATAGTCTTGTTCACCATAAATAAAAACAGTTGCATAGTTTTTCCATTTGTAAAAACACATTACATGAGAATATTTTTTAGTTAGATTTTATTTTACCTGGGATTTTCCCCCCCTCTCCCACATTTCAGGATTTAGCATATCCCCTCAAAACATAATAAATTTCTATTCTTTAGCTTAAGGGATCCATCAGTTAAAACGTTAGTCTTTCATCTTTATTACCCTCCCATTAAAATGAAAGAAACCGGGACTCACTTCAGTTTAGAAGAAGCAATTTAGTTGGTAATGTCCTTACTACGCACATCTTTACAAAGAGAGAAAGTGCATTATTGCTTATATTTCACACATCTATCTGCATAAGAAGCAACTAAACCTTTCAGACACATACTATGTTAAATTTAATAATATTCTTTGATTAGATTATTTTATTACAACATTTTTCCATTACTAGTCATTTCCCATACACATTTACATTCATAAAATCTGCAGGTTTTTGTGTGTGTGTTAACTCAAGGCAAAGATTTTCTGTTTTGCCACAGCTGTTAGATCTGAAAGGGACAGATTAATAACTAACCACCACATTGGACTGGGTTTTCTTGTACATTGCAGCAGTAACCCTTTGCTATAATGAGGACACAAAGAGCCTCACATCAGGCTGCTCCTCTTCTTCATAACTCAAAAGCATCACAGTGGCAATAGCCTCTAGTGCTATTTGTCTTTAGTGCAGTTGTGACACTTCGGCATGATCCATAATTTGGCAGCTATTTACCGTGACATTTCCCTTCAGTGCAGCCATAACATTCAGTGAAGCCATTATTTGGTTCCATTTACCATATAAATTGTATTGTTGTGCATGCATGCTAGAAGCTACATTAGGTACCTGAAAATGAGTAAATCTTGTAAAATAGATACTAACGGCCATTCAGCAGTGGAATTTCTTTACTCCTCAGACTGAATGAGGAAAAAAAATAACATTTTCAAATATTGTTTCAAACTTTTCCCTGAGCAACTGTAATTATTTGTATGTATATGACATGGCAGCTATACTTGACCACTTATTTAAAAAAAAAAAAAAACCAACAAACCAAAACCCATAAACCACTAAAAGCTATAACCTCCTAGCAATCTAACTTAATTCAAAAAGGCATTAGGAGATTCCAGCATGGTAATTAAGTATGGAGCACCTCTGTAAAATGTGCTGAGGGGTACAGACCTGTATATACAGAGAGAGAGAGAGAGAGAGAGAGAGTGTGTGTGTGTGTGTGTGTGTGTGTGTGCAGCCAGCCCTTCATTACATTTCTTTGTTGTTTTCCATGAAAGTGCGCGTGTGTAGGAAGGGAGAACTCTGTCATTAGCCTCAACAAGCAATCTTAGGTTCTGTCGTAGCAAATTCATTTAGAAAGGTAAAATTAGGATGTAGCACCAGCAACTACAGCTTGATCAGTTGCTATTATTAATATTATTATTTAAATCCCCACTCTCTACACATAGTATACTTAGTACTTCCCAGGCACATGTATTATTATTTTTAATCATTTAAGTCCCCACTGTGCACACAGCTTTTAATACACCTTTTTTTGCAAGCATATTAAGTGTATTGTTATTAATCCCTTGCTGTGAATCTACGGTATTTCTTTTCCTTGTACATTCAATGTCCTATCATTATTTAAACCCTCACTGTGTGCATGCCATATATATTCTCTTGTCCATCTAATATTGTAGCATTATGTATATACACCACAGCTTGCTTATCCAAAATGAGCCTTATGCATACTGTACTGAGTTCACAATACATACTTTTGAATAAAAAAAGAAAACAGTGTCTATGTTCTCACATCTGAGCATTATCAGCGGTATCAATAGGGAAAAGATCATTTGTATGCCTCAAATACCTGCATTTTTTCCAGATAAAGCTGCTCTCTTCAGTAATCTAAACCAACCAGTAATAACTTATCTTTAAAAAATAGGGAAAATAAAGATCCCTGTCTATCTTGGATTCATTCGTGGAAGAACAATCATACATATCTTAAGATATCTCTTTAACATACTGGAGAAGCTTGATAAAAATGACAAACCTATTGCTATAGCCAACATAAACAAAAGTCTTTAAAATCAGTAAACAGGGAATTCAAATCTACATATAAAGAAGTTGAACTTTGGTAATAATGTTACAAGTGTATTGAAGTGCTGAAGAGTAGCCCAAAAGGTACAATTAGAACAAACACAATTAATGTCACGTTTGAATATAAATATAAGAATGTACCAAAGATGCCTCTATTCCCTCATCATATTTGTATTAGTGATGGAGCTTTTGGACTTACTACTTTTCTAAATAATCTTTAGTAATGTAACAGTTTATGAAATACTCGATGTTATATATGCACATGGTATACTACTATACATAACAAATCTTAGGCCAAAATGTTCAGACTGGGATGACTAAAAATAGGCACATAAATCTATTGAACTTCAGATGATCAGCACCTCTGAAAATCAGGGCACCTATTTAGGTTACTACATATGGATTTTGGTGCACAACTTTAGTTACCCGATTTCAAAATATTGTTCTTCATGACAGACTGTTAACAACTATGGTTCCTTGTCTGGACTTTATCAGTTAGTACAGATCTGAATTGTTTTCTGATACTTCTATTGCCCATAGATATTAATATTTTAACTTTTTTTTTAAAAAACACTAGAGGACCAGATATGTTGGAGTAAAAATATATCACGTTAGTACTCTCTGACTGGGGTCTGATCACATAAGGCTTTGAGTGCCCTTGCCTTTATCTGGCATCGAGGAGTAAAAGGAGTAGGAGTAAAAACAAACCCACCCCACCATAGTAACTAGCTAGCAGCAAGCCACATGAGGAACCCTAGAATGTCCCTGTAGAATAATCTAAGCTTGATTATAAGAAAAAGCAAAAAAATTTTAAAATGCAAAGACTGACACCACTCTTCCTTCTGAAAACAGCAGAATTGATACCAACATTCAAAAATGGCAGAAAAGCAATGATTCTTTGCTGGATACTAATCTGTTAACCAGTAATAACAGATGTAAACTATCATATTACAGTGGGAATGCAATACTAAATCATAAATTGAAAAGTGATTTAACTTTTCTGTGGGTTCCAGGTATGTTAGTATAATTGAAGCATTTACATAACATACGTTACTTTCAAGAAAGCTAAATCCTATG
This sequence comes from Mauremys mutica, assembly GCF_020497125.1. NCBI lineage: Eukaryota > Metazoa > Chordata > Testudines > Geoemydidae > Mauremys > Mauremys mutica. The sequence goes on from NC_059073.1 coordinate 103,028,075, forward strand.
TGCACAACCAGTCCTGATTATTGCCCAAGATGTAAAATTAACCCTGGATTTTTTTTTATTTAATATGGGAATGTCCTATGATCCAAGGGAACTGGAAGTTTATCATCAGATGCCTGATCTTGTGAGATGCCAGTGCTCTCAAAGTCCATTAACATTAAAATTCTCTGACTTCAATGGGTGCAGCTGGATCAACCCCTAAAAGTGTAACTACTGTAATGAAAATAAATGTACAGTAGGTACAGTATAAAAGATTTACTGTTTTGGAAAATGTTTCCACGTCTAGGTTGTATTCCCATTTTATGTATAGGTAATAGCATCTCTTCAGCCAGGAATAACTTTCAAAACAGAACAAACATTTTAACTGAACCCACTGTGTAAACAAGGGAGTCTCAAACTTCATTGCACCGTGACCCCCTTTAACAACAAAAGTTACTACATGTCCCCAAGAGGGGGGACTGAAGCGAGCCCTGCTGCTCAGGAGGGCGGGGAGGGGGCAAAGCCCGAGCCTCACCACCCTGGGCAGGGGGGCCCTAAGCCAAAGCCCAAGGGCTTCATCCCTGGGTAGGGGGCCTGTAACCTGAGCCCTGCTGCCCAGAGCTGAGGCCGGGTGGTGAGGCTCAGGCTTCGGCCCTGTGCAGTGGGACTCGGGTTTTGGCTTGGGCCCCGGGTCCCAACCAGTCTAACGCCAGCCATGGCTACCCCATTAAAATGGGGTTGTGACCAACTTTGGGGTCTGACCCACAGTTTGAGAACCGCTGGTGTAAACTATTCCCTACTTATGTTGTTATTTATACATGGATGTGTATTGGGCCCAGAGAATTTATACAAAATGACCTTGCTCTTTGCCATAAGGCCTACACAGTAGCAATACTAAATAATAACTACTAACTTTGCTATGAGAAGCTGTACCAAATATTCATCACTGTTTTAAGTACATTATAATATACTGCACCTCTATGGAAGAGCTAATCTACAAGAAGTGTATCAATATGAAAAAATACCACACACACACAGAGAGATAGCTTTCTGCATTTTATTAAATTGTTAGTACAAGTAAAGGACCTCAATACATGTAAACACAATTTAGAACTAAAGCCCAATTAGCCCATCTTGTGGGTTAATGGGGAGAATAAAGGGTAAACAATAAAAATAATTATAAGATGACTGTTCCAAATGGTAACCAAAGGCTTGAATGAAAATGGCAGGGTTATGTGTAGTTGCAAACTCTGTAACTTTTTTTTAATTGTGTTCCCTCCCTCCCTCTTTCCTCTTCCCCCCACCTTCCATTTTTCTGCCATGTTAGAACTAATGGATACATTTTCCATATAGAACATGTCATGGTATCTGATCACCATGTACAAAATAGCCATAATATCATTACTGAGTTTGCAACCCAAAAAAGTAAAAAGATCATTTTTAACTTTGGTTTCCCAGAAATGTCAAGGGTTAACAAAGCATCAACAATATGAAAGATTTTTTTAAATCACAGGATCTAAATTGCTAAAATGACGCATATGAAATGTAATGTTTCCAAACAGGATTTAAAAATCTTATCAAAGAAACTGATGGATCAGCCTCTGCATCATCATTTATTCTAATTGCCCAGAATAATGTTCATATCTAGAATTAGCCTGAGCACCACTGCCTGTAAAAGTTACAGAATCAAACACAAGCATATTAAGTCCTTGCTACAGGCACTGGCTAATTTTTTTTTTAAATCAAAACTTTTTATTAACAATTTAATACAGTTTTAGTATACTATCATTTACCAAGTTTTTTTTAAAAAAAAAAAATGGTTTCTAGTAATTCTGAGGCATAAAGTGCCTATTTTCTCTCTCTCTTGATTTATATCATTGTTCTGTTTTTACAGCTTACTGTTGACAGAGTTAGGTAATTCAACTACAATTTTTCCAATGTTTTTTCCCATGTACATATAATCTACAGCACGGAATACAGACTCCAAGCCAGTGAACTTGCCCTCTGGAGACATGTCTCCAAGGTCCACCTCACAAACCAGTTCTCCACTTTCATACATTGTGAGTAAGTGCTCCATAGCCATTTTATATTCAGAAAGGTAATGGTTCAGGAAGAAACCCTGGATGCTGGCAGATTTCTTCAGCAGTTTTGCTGGCAACATTTCTGCTTTAACAGGCTGAAGGCCAGTAGGATTTTGATAGCCAGAGATAAACCCAATAACTATCAGGCGCCCTTTGGTAGCCAAGGAGTTGACAGCCAAGTCAAACATCTTTCCACCAACAGATTCATACACTACATCCATACCTTCTGGGTAGTCCCTTTTAATAACAGCACCAACATTTTCAGTTTTGTAGTTGATGGGATGATCACAGCCAATGGATTTCAGAAAACCAGCCTTTTCATCACTGGAGCAAGTTCCAATTACATGGCACTTTGCCTTCTTTGAAAGCTGCACAGCAAACTGGCCTGTTCCTCCGGATGCTGCAGTCACTAAAACCTTCTTGCCTTCAGACAACTGTCCAAGCTCCTTCAGACTGATGTATGCTGTAGTGCCACTTACCATTAGAGTAAGAAACTCAGGTTTCACAGAGGGTAGAAGAACTGCTTGTTTGGCAGGCACAACTGTATATTCAGCAAAAGAACCAGGTGTCATATAGGCCACAGCTTGGCCTACTGTGTATCTGGCACTAGCACTCAGGCCTAAGGCTACCACATCACCAATACCTTCAAAACCTACATCAAACGGGGGTTTAACTGAAGTGTCATACCGGCCAGCTGAGTAGTTTATGTCAGATGCATTAATGCCGATAAATCTAGAAGAAAACAAAACTTTGTTAACATGCTTGCTTTGTCAAGTGCTTTGCCATGTGAAAAAGCATCCACTTACATGTTCTGGGTAAGATATAACAATGCATATTCAAATATACCAGTAATTAGAAAAAATGTTCACCTCATACTATTAAAAAAAAAAGTCTGTATACATAGCATAGCAGTGATTTTAATCAGACTTTTGTACCTTATGTTTCTAATATTGTAGAAATTTTAGACACATTTTTTAAAAATAAGACATTTTCCACATGGCCATTTTAACCAAAATAAGCAAACCAAAAATAATTGTGTATGAGACTGGAAAATTAAAATTAATTGACCACTCTACAAAAGATATAAAAACAACTCTGTGGAATAAAATATGTGTAAAGTGCTAAATATGTTGATTCTGGCAACAAATTTACATTTCTGATTATAATAATACTGTTAATGACTAACGATAATATTAAATATAAATGTCATCTGCAAGGTCATTGATCATAACATGTTACTGAAGGCAAGGTTTTTTTTTTTTTAAATGATGGTGTGACTATAGGAAATTAGCTATTTTCAACCTTATTAAAATATTTTGCTTTATATCAATTACTTGCAACACATCATAACAGCATTGTACAGAAGGACTGAAATTGTAACAGAGTATTCAATGTTTAGAAGTCCTATTGATCTAACAGGTGAAAAAGAATGCCAATGTTTTCAAAAAACACACACATATACTAAACTTGATTAGCAGTAAAAGATAATCATGGTATCACAATCTACTTTAATTGTACAGGCAATATTTTACTAACAATATTTTTCCATGTCAATGTAGCTCATAACTAAAATACCTTGCTACAAAAGGAGAAAGTGGAGGGGGAGAGTCTGTTAACTAGAAAATGTCAAGAAGCTTGCACATGCAGCAGAAGAATCCCAGATTTTTACTACATGTGGAAGCGATAACCTAAAGATTCTAGAACTTGGTGTCATATGAAAAGCTGTAGAAATATGCAAACAGAGCAATTTTAACAGAGTTAGCAATATTTTCAAATTGTGTGTCTGAGATTTTAAAGTGCTTACACACACAGTACACAAAGAAATGCGAAAATGAAAAAATGCTTTATTTTGATTTTTCAGTTCCTTATACTATGGAGAATCTCAAACTTTCACGAATGTAAAGTGTGTATCATACACACACAGTCTATTAATATAAATATATATATATATAATATACACACAGGCAGAGAGAGAGAAGAATGTGACTTTTGTTGCTTTTCTTAATTCTGCATTTAATCCCCTGTTTAATTGTAACAGAATGTCTACATCCTATTTATAGATAAAAAAAAATCTACCATTCTTCTTTAATTTACATAATTCTCATGTCCCATTCTTAAAAAAAACAAAAAACAACCCCCCCCCCCCAGCAGCTTCCATAGCAAAACGTGTCCTCAGGACATTGGAGAAAAATGATCAGAAAGCCAAGGCGCAATTGGTGCTACAACTCTGCATTAGATTTTAAAACCCAACTTTTAGCAGTGGGGTTTAAAAGCAGAGAGATGGTTATCTCCTTCCTTTCCCTCTCTTATCCCTACAACGATAACCTTCAACCCATGGATTTACCACCTCTCTTCCACTCCCAGCCAATTTACCCCTGAATTAGCCTCCTTGCCTGATACAGACAGAACCTCCCTCCTGGTGCAGAGAGCCTATTCGTGCACCTTTGATTTTTGCACTATATGAAACAGGCATCCCCTGTATGCACCCTAGAGAGGGGAGGAATTTAAAGTAAAAACTTTTCTCTCCCACCCTTAGCAGTCCCATCTTCTTTTCACTTAGCATCGTTCTTAAAATGGAAAGAGAGAGACAGATCAAGGCAGGTAAATAACCGTCTAAAGCTGGAAACTTTGTGTGTGAAGGGGAGGGGGGATTGGAAGTACTGCAGTTAGCCAGATGTCTGGTAAACAAGTGTCCTCAACATGCTGCTTTTTACCAGAGAAAATGCAAATCACTCCCCATCTCTTCTTCTCCCGGCTCCACCAGCAGCTGAAACGTGTGAGCGGGAGAGAGGAAGATGCAATGGCAGATCTCGGGGAAAGACACAGTGCAGAAGAAGTTGGTGCTTGCCTGGCACCTCCCCACCTTTTATGGTAACCGTAATAGGGGGAAAGTGCTAGTGTTGGCACCAATAGGAATGTGATGTCTCAGCGGGGCTTCGGGGGTCGGCCAGGGACTAAGAGTTGGGGCACCTCTCTGAGGACACTCCATCCTAGCACTCCCTCCCTCTGGCTCCTATTCTCCACCTCCTTCTCCAGCACTTGGCCACTTGCAGCTATCCCTCCCATGCAAAGCTTTCTGTGCAGATGCGGATGCCTTTCCATCTCAACTGGGACTGGGGTCTGCATTTATTCGGTGGCTGTATTACTAAGGGATTCTGAGATACGCACAGGTCAGCCTGTGGAGAAAACATTTGAAAGGCCGTCCTCTTGTTCGCGATCCCTGCATTTTCCATTTAAAAGGGGGCTAGGAGCCTCAGCAAAAAAAAAAAAAGATGATTAGGAGGAAATAAAGAAATGCGAACTACTATATAATGTGTACGAGGCTTGCTGGTAATATTTGTTACCAACCCCCCACCCCTCCCAGTCTTCCAAGCTGCCTCTGCCATGTGAAATGATTCTCCCGGGACTAGGGGAATCATTATTATTAATCAATATAGTCTCTAAGCTTGCTAAAGTACTCCCCACCCCACTCCTTTTTCTCAACCCACCAATATTTGTATAACTCCCATTTGTGTTCGCATATAGGTGGGTTGTTTTTTTTTTAAAGGTAGTCTCCCTAAATGTCCCATATGCAAAAAATGATCAAACCACAATGTCGGGATTAAAACATATTGTCTAAATCCTTTTGAACCTTGCCTGTCAAGGTACTATGAGGGAGATGGTTTGCTGTGCTGTGCCCCGGACGTTTTCAGACCCTTTCATTTTAAGCGCAGAAATAAATGCAAGATCAACTTCCCAACTCGTGTGTGAGAGAGCGAGACGAGGTGGGTGTAGCGGGGGAGTAAAGGGGTGCCCTCTGTGTTTGCAGGATGCCTTCAGAATTCTTTTCAAGTGATCTGCCTCTTTTAATTCCCAAATTTAAAATGTCTTTGTTGTTTGACTAAGGAGGGTCTGGTGAGGGCACCGTCTTTCGCTGTTTTCAAAATCTGAAGCGCTGAGACACGGAACCAGACTGGGGCTGGCTTTTCCCAAAATAATTACACACTCCGAGTCACCCGCTTTATTTACACGGAAGCGTGCTGACCCCCTTAGTATTGTTTATTATAAAACCAGGACGAGCCCGAAGGAGGGGTGAAAATGTTGCTTCTCGCACCAAAACAAAACGTAAGAGACAGAAATTCAACACAAGAGCCTTCAACACAGAGACAAAACAAAGTAATGCAAACTAGGAGCGCAGAAGAAAAACAAAATTCTCAACCCAAACACTCAGCAGAAATAATCCCCCACCCCTCCCACTGTGATCCGCCAAACCATGAATCAAAAACTTTCCCCCCTTCCATTTCAATAAACTTTTTTTCCCCTATTGACTTCCACCTCAGCAGAAAATCGTTACAAATATTTTGGAAACGAAATAACCTGTCACTCCTTTACAAAAAGCTCGAAAACATCGCATAATTTAGGGGAAACCTGGGCTTTTGTCTTTGAGTCGTTCGTCTGCAATAAAACAGAGGCACCTTCCCCCTCTTGAAAAATAGAACAAATGCACATAAGAAGCGTAAATGGGTTATGTTAAGGATTCTATTCCCCTTCTCCCTCCCTCCTTCACCCGAAAGAGAAAGTTTATTGTTTTAAATCGATTTCTAGTTTAAAAGCATTGCTCTGAGAGTAAAGGCTATGATGGATTTTTCTGCTAAGAACTAAGGGAATCATCTTGGGTTATTTTTCCACCGAAGGAAAAAAAAGGGGGGGGGGGAGTTCCACTTAATAGAAGAGCATCTTATTTGAAAAATCAATAAATACAAGGACCCCAAAGCAGTTTTCCACCTTATTCCCCCAAATCCAAAAGCAGATTTTACTGTGGTGAATAAGGATTGTTTTGCATAAAAAGCTCGAAGCAATTAATACTGTTCATGGGCGTGACTGGGACTAAAATGAACAAATCCGCAACTGCACCCTTCAAACTCAAAGCATGTATTGTTTTCTTTTTAAGATCCTGTAGGCTTCTACCGACTGTAAAATGTGTTTTTAAGAATAAATAAAGCCAGGGACACATTTTGTCCTTTCGGGATGGGAAACAGCTTCCCCAGGATAGTACAAAAGGGGGGCTTGTTTCCTGCTGCAGCTTTCAGGAGGCACAAACAGAGAATATATATATGGATGTGATGTGAAATTCCTCAGCAAATAATAATAAAGAGAAAACTCCGCACAACCCCAAACAATACAAAATGTTTTAACTCCAACCTCAATTGAGTACTTCCCCCACTCCCACCCCTTTTTATAAACTGATCTGTGTTAAAATACAGTAACTGCCTGGCTGAGTCTCTGGACCAGCTCCTGCTTTCACTCTGGGGCGAGCTGAGAGCCTCAACCCCACCACTCTGAGGTGTGCACGTCCCTCTGGCACCCAGGGAGCCCACCCAGGACCAAGGGCGGGGGAGGGAGAAGGAAGGAAGCGTTACACTGAAAACAAAATAAATTACACGAATAAATTTTAAAATTTAATAGGAAAAGAGGGAGAGACTGTGTGTGGTGTGTGTGTGTGTGGGGGGGGGGGATTAGAGAACAACGACGTAACAACCTTATCATATCCAGCTAGGCAGGACTAAGACTTGCTACATTTTTTGTAGCTGTTTGTAGTGTAAGGCAGTCGGGTCCCTTCCAAGAAAAGGAATTTAACTCCAGCCTGATGCGTTTCATGCCATTATTGTTTCAGGGCCATTCCTTATTAGATGCAGCAAGTCAGTTCTTTAGATCTCTCTCGTTTTTTCTAACTCTCTCTCAAAAATCCTATAGGTTGATGGCAGCAGCGGATTAAAGTTTTGTATGAATCTTTTTCAGTCGCAGGAGAAGTCCATACCTCTCTCTTCCGTGTGCAGGTATTGCACATTACATACATTATGAACCCCCCACTACACACAGAGAGATTAGCTACAGATAAGGTTCACAAACACTTCTATTAAACTTCCAGTTTTGATCTCACGTCTGTTAGTGTATTTCATTATGCACTGTCTTTAAACAACCAGTTCTACGTATGGACAAGGTTTTGTTAGACAAGTCTTTTAAAAACAGGTTTCCCCCTTTCTCCTCTTGACAACAACAATTAAATAATCTTCCATGGGGCTTCTAGAGTTCCAGCTTCTACCAAGGAAAGTTAGACCTTTAAAAGCCCTCCTTTTGTCTTAAGGAACGATACCATCTAGGCGGGAACCAATAAAAACAAATAAGCCATTTGGGGAAAGGTACATTTTGTCCCTACAGTCTTCCTTTTATTGGGAGCTGACCAAGAAGCTTGAACGGACAGTACTAGCTAGCACACAATTTACTGCATATTATGTTAAGCAAAATGTCACATCTTTACTCCCTGTGTGACCCTGTTTCGTTAAAAATAGCCAACAATTTAGAAATCCTACTTCCCACACGAGACTAACAGGGGTAATAAACTTTCGAAAAGGTTGGAGAGGCTTATGCGGTTTGTTAAAAGCTTATGGCACATCGAGAAGCTTCTCCTTTCCTGGTTTTAATGTTTGCACTTCAGGGGGAAGGAGAGAATGGAGTGGTGGCCAGGCGGTTGAAGGGTGACAGGGGCAGGAGAGTAGCACTGACAGACTGGGTCCTCTGCCTTCCTGTTGATTCATACTCACTAAAGGTTAGTGACGTGGAGGACTTGGGGGGGGGGACCCCCTCCAGACACACAGCCTGTGTGACACAGGGAAACGTACTCACGGTTGTACACATACATCCTATCACATAAAACAATCATTGGTGTATGGTCTATCTACACTTACACACTCAGACCATGGCTATAAATAACACAGTCACAGAGGCAGCCTGTTATATATTAATGTCACGCCGACATTTGCATGGCTAAGACAGACACACACGCTGGTGATTGTATGTAAATGTAACACACACAAACCTGGGAGGGACTTAGAAATCATTTTCTGGGTTTTCAGTCCCTCCTGAACACTTGCTTCACGTGCAGCTTTCTGTTTAAGATCATGCTGCCCTTTCCCACCCTTGAAAATGGCTACTAAAACAGTGATTTGTGAGCCTGTGTTCTTCCTCCGGGGTAGAAGAATAAATACTGCTTGATCAGCTGCATTTGTAAGAAAGAAGAAACCAAACCAAAAACAAGCACCTCAAAAGATGCAGACATCCCCACCCTCCCCAATGCATGGGAGGAAATGATTGTGGCATCAGACATTCAAAACAAACAACAACAAACCAACAACAAAATCAAATTATCAGGCGCCAGATGGCAGCTGGTACAACCTGATAGGATGACAGAGCAAGAGAAGGCCACAGGAGGTGAGAAGTCAGAGGGAGTTTGAGCAGGAAAAGGGCTCAGACCCCAGGACTAGGACGGAAGGTAGGTGAAGAGAGGAGTTGCAACGGGGCTGGAGAGGGGAAGGGAACTCACCTGTTTCTGACAAGAAGGTCTCCATCTCCCGGGAGTGGTACAGGCGCGTCCTGCCGCAGGGCAACAGCCTCTCGGAAGTTTGAGCTCAGCTTAGTCACCACCAGCTTCTTCATGGAGCTGGGGATAGACGAGCCCTGGAAATCCAGAAAGTGACGGGAGTAGGACATGTCCACGATGGGCCGGGGCTGAGCACCACCAAAGCAGGACCAGAAGGGACCCTCCAGAGGACACAGCCGCCGCCTCCTCCAGAACCGAGATCCCCAGCACCTCAGCAAAGCGCTGCTTTTTGTATTAAAACTCATTTCCAGCCTTAGACCTCTTTCCCACCCTCATCACCCTCGGGGGGGGGGGGGTGTCCAGCTAAGAAGATTAATCGGACAGCTTGCAAAACTCACCACCACCAAACTCACAAGAGGAGACACTCTGACTCTCTGAACATAGCTATTTGTGTATGTAAATAACGTCTAATGTAGCAAGCTGCAGCCTGTCTGCGTCCTCCCAGCCCAGCCCCTCCACAACACGGAAACACCAGAGAAGCAGCAGCACCAGCAAGATGATCCCCTGGAGCTGATCTTCATTTACCGTCACTAACATGAAACAGGAACAAAGTTCAGCCTCCTAACACTGTCCCGCCTGCAAAGCTGCTGCTGCAGCAAAAATTGTGGGTGCATGTGTTTGTGTGTGATCTGCAACAACACAGAAACACATGCATGCCTCTGTATAATATAACCAAATCTGATCACCGCAGCCAGGGATTTCTTACTTTCAGTAAAATACAGATTTGCAAGATTTTCCGTTCAAATTTTTGCTTTAGTTTGCATGCTGCATTTTAGCCAGGGATTTAAAATATATAAATATAAAACCATGCCGCGTTCCCATGCCCCTAGTTTATAAAAGACGGATATGATCCCTTAAAAAAAGTTGAAAGAAAACACGAATAAATTATCAGATCAATAAGGTTAGAATAGTAAAGAGAAGTTGCAGCTAATCTTCTAATGTTGTTATTAGGAGCAGCTGGGGAGCTGCAGGCTGCTGATACAGGCACCGCCCCTTCCGTGCGAAACATTCACTTCCTCGCAAGGTGGTACAAATCAACCCAGAGCCGCTAGCAACCACTAGTGGATACAGCACTTAGATTTGGGGGAGAATAAAAACACTACGATTTATGAAAGCATTTAAAGCATCTTAAGGATTTTTGTGTGTGTTCTGTCTATAAAGAAAAAAAATACTGCTGATGTCCTTCTAGGCGGGAGACACACACACACGAAATGCACTTTATAGCCTCATGGATTTTATAGCTCTCTATAACCCGTGTACAGTTAAAAGAAACAGTGGATCCTTCCCCCACCCCCTTTTAGCTATGACATTAAAAATATTGCTATATATTTATTTTGGCCAAAATATTTTTTCTACTCCCCTATATCTTTAGGAGAGGATTTTTAAATCAACTTCTGCAATGCAGAATTACTTTTGGGAGAGTATTTATAGGAAATCAACTGGGAGGTCAAAGAACTCAAGTAAATGTTTTGATAGAACTGCCAGTCTGTATTTGGTGATGGTGGAAGTTAATTTAATAGAGCTGTTGCAATTGTGTAGGAAGAATCCATGTATAACTCACCTGGAATTAACTCCATCATTTCAATATGCACAACTCATTTCTTAATAGCATGGTATTAATAATTAAAATCATAATAAAAATCACCTTTTTGCCTTAAAGGAAGAAAAGTTATAGCTTCAAGTGTTTTCCTTTAGGAATCAGTATGTAGTTTTAATCTTCTTGCCTTAAAAAAAGGGGGAAACACCTGTTCTTGCAGTTAACAATATATGAATCTCTAGACATAAACTATGCAAAATCTATTAGCAGCATTTCATATGCTGCAGTTCTTGCTCTGCAATCTGTTGGTGTTTTAAAGTAAGGGAGACCTGCAATCTCTCACAAATCATCCTAAATTCAAGGAGGGGGAATAATGTTTTTGTGTGTGCCAAGACTAGGTAGCATCTCTTGCTTTTTAAGTTTGCCAGAACTAGACATCTGCTTAAGTTAAATCAGCACATGCGTCTTGCAGAGTACTTTAGCAAGTGGATTATAATAACAAAACCCTCAATGTGTGCCTCACATGAGAAATCTTTTATGCTATGCTGTATTAAGACTTCTTTTTTGTCATATTGTTTAGCTCTGGAAAAAAATGAAAACAAAGCAATTAAAAAGATTGACAGGTATGGGTTTGTGTGAGACCTATTTGTAATTGTCAGGGTGACGTTGGCAAGAGGAGGAGGAGTAAAAAGCTGAAGCAGGAAAAGCAAGCTCGATGTGTCTGTCTATCAGTTGAGACTGTCTGAAAGCTCTGGGATCTGAATGTGTGTTACATTTCAGTGAAAAGAGAAGAGAGGGAGAGTGGATCTCTTTCTCTCCCAGGAGTTTAAAGGGGGAAAAACAGTTCAC